>NW_009718528.1:3840-34152 GCF_000703405.1 Apaloderma vittatum
CCCCCAAGGGTGGGTCCACGGGGGGATGGGAGCGCAGCCAAAACTACTGCCCTCACCCCTGAGCATGTGTCTGTGCAGTCCCTGGACTCCTGCATGGAGCTGGATTCCCTCCGGGAACGCATGCAGCGGATCCACACGGAGACCGAGGGCAGGGAGGAGATCAGGCTGCTGCAGCAGGACCGAGAGGAAGGTGAGGGGCAGGGAGCAGACTTGAGTGTGCAGGATGGGAGTTCGTATGGCATGCCTGGGTGTTGCTCCCTCGTGTCTATACTTACATTTTCGATGATGTACACTTCAGAGAGGGGCTCCTGGGATGCTGACGGTGGGGGGTAGAAGGCAGTGGCAGGGGGGGGGGAGAAGGCAGGCTGCAGAAGCACAGCAAGGCCCGGCTTTTGACATCTGCTGTGGCTGGAAACAGGGCAGCTGAGCATCATTCTGACCTGTGCAGGGCTCTCCCCTTTCACAGATGCTGACAGAGAAGTCACCACTGCCACCAATTTTGCATGCTACATGCAGGACCCTGACTTTGGATACCAGGACTTTGCTCGGCGTGATGAGGATCAGACGCAGGTATTCAGAGTCCAGGTGAGGTTCCTACTTTCTCAGCAGGCTGCTGTCTTTCCTCTCCTATTCACTCTTGATGTGGAGTGAACACTTGCAGGGTTGTCCACGCAGCCTGGATCTGGCACAACTGCTTTTGTAAAATGCCCAAGCGGAGAAGCTCAACTCTGAGAGGGAACCTGCTCTGCTAGGGCTGGGGAGAGGGAGGTGACTAGTGACTAGTGACTTCTGTCCTACAAGGGCTGCTAATTTCTTCACATTGCCCTCATGGATGCAAGGGTCAAAATCACTCAAAAGCTGTCTGATGAAGGATGTTGCAGTTTGTGGCAGAGCTGCACTCAGAGCAAACCTACTGAACACTGCTGCATCGCAAGGTCTCCAGCCCTTCTTACTAGGAATGTGCCCTGGGCTCCTTTTATGCAGCTGCAAAAGCCTCTTCCTGTGCTCAACAGGATTACTCCTGGGAAAACCATGGCTTCTCACTGGTCAACCGGCTCTACTCTGACATTGGGCATCTCCTGGATGAGAAGTTTCGAATGGTGGATGGTCTGCAAAGCAGTGCCATGGCCAAGCGGCAAGGGTGTGAACCCTCTGTCTTCAAGCGAGGCATCTGGAACTACATCCACTGCATGTTTGGCATTAGGTAGGGAAACCAGCCTTGTGGTCCAGGGTAGAAAACCGAGCTCACCCAGGTGGGAGGAGGGTAGGGCACTCGGCCTGTCTTGCAGATGGGCTTGGAAAAGACATGGAGGTGAATTGCCTGCCTGGACATTTGGTGAGGCAGGAAAGAGATGCTCAGCTTCTCTGGCCAAGGTAGGGTGCTTTAAGAATGGGGCTTTAGTGACTGGTGGTCACTGCTGCATATCTCCCTGCCCTGAGGCTGTGCCATGTCCTGCACAGACCACAGGCAAGGTGCTCTGTAGGGACACAGTGCTGGCTGTGACTTGCCCCTGTGCTCCCCACAGGTATGATGACTACGACTATGCAGAAGTGAATCAGTTCCTGGAGCGAGTGCTCAAAGTTTACATTAAAACTGTAACCTGCTACCCAGAGAAGACAAACTCAGAAATGTTTGACAGGTTCTGGAAGCAGTTCAAGCACAGTGAAAAGGTGGGACATCTGCCTCCTGGTTCTGACCAGCTGTGGTGGGGCAAGGAGTGGACAGGGGCTGCAGGCTGGGGTACTTTATTGGGGGAGTATGGGCAATATTTGAGCCATGAAATCCATTCAAGGTAGATGATGGGGGCGGGGGAGATGGAAACTGTTTTTAAGGAGTTGAGCTTAGCACAGCACGGTGCTGCCCACAGTGTGGCCACTGGGGCCACCAGCAGCACGGGGATTTCCAAGGTCATCACCCCATTGGTGAGTGCCTCTACGTGAGCCCTCAGTACAGCCATAACCTGCAGGAGTGGCTGGCGTGGGCAGCAGGGACTGTGCCAAGCATGCCAGGGACTCCCCAGCACACTTCTCTGTGAGGCAGCCACACCCTGCAAGTACTGGGAGGAGGGGGAAAGGACAGCTGTCTGTGCTGGAGAAATTGATGGCATTTTGTCCTGTGCTGAAAGATTCACTAGCCTGGTGGGTGCTTGCTTGCACCACTGGCCACAGCACATTGCAGCTGCTTGAACCTCTCTTGTTTCTCCCTTAGGTCCACGTGAATCTGCTCATCCTGGAAGCCCGAATGCAGGCAGAGCTGCTCTACGCGTTGCAGGCTATCACCCAGTACATGATCTCCTAGACAGTGGGGAGGTGCGCTGCAGCAGGGCTGAGCAGCATTCTCTCTCTCTGGACTCACACGTAACCTGTCATTCTGGGATGGATGCCAAGGGATTACTCAATTTAGTTTACTTGACTGTCTTGTTCCCTTTTTTTTTTCCCCCCTATGGGGTTCACTGAGTGGCCCTGTTACGTGCAATTACGAAACTGTGAGGCAAGTCCATGCTGCTGAGATGTTGGTGTTATGCTGGAGACTTGAGCATGTCCAAGGACTGTCAAAGATGGGGTGGGGAGAGGGAGGTGGGAGGCAACTTGGGGCAGTTGAAAGGGATGCTCCTCAGTGAGCAGAAGCTCCTCACCTGGGTGCTGTGGAAGCCTTGGCTGCTGCAGGAAGGACGAAGAGGAGAGCTAGCTTCCTTCCCTGTGCTGCAGTGGCTGCCCTGCGTGCAAGCCGCATTTTGGCACCTGGCCTTGCTGGGGTGATGCATCTCGCTTGGGAACAGTATGGGCAACTTGTGAGTACGTTGCAATGTCCTGAGTTGCGCAGTCAGGCAGGAAGGAGTGTTGGCTCTGAGCGAGGGCCCTTCCCCAGCCTGGGACAGAGATGCACTTGCTGTCAGGCGCATCCTGCCATTAGGTCTATGTGCCAAACCCCTCTGGGATGGACAAGCAATAACCCAGGTGAACTCCAAACTGTGAAGCTCGTGCTGTCAGGGTGGCCAAAGCACTCTGCCTTCACTGACAGTGGGGCAAGAAGGTCTGTTATACTGTTCAGACTCTGGAGGTTTCTGCAAGGAACTTTGGGCAGTCCTCAGGGAGCTTGCCCCAAAGGCCCTCCTCTGCCTCACATTAGCAGAGGGACAGGAGGAACGAGGGAGGCTTCCTGAGTTAATGTGGCTTGTATCTTACCACCATGAGAAGGCTGAAGCCCTGTGCCGTCACTTACTGCTTCACAGCATGGTGGAAGAGCCTGTGGTTGGCACAGGTGAGCTACATGAAGCTTTTCCTTCAACTTAGGCTTGGGGAGACTCCCTGGGCTGTCCCACTTTGAACAGAGGCAGCCTGTGCACCAGCCTTGCTTTCTGCCTGGCAGGCAGGAATCTGCACCATTGTTCCCCCTGTCTCTGGGCTGCTCCCTGCCTGTGCAGCAGCCCCTGGCTGGGGAGGTATGAGGGATTGGGCATAGCCTTCAGAGATCAGCCGTGAAAGGGGAATGAGGCCACCTGTGATAAGTGGGACCTGGAAGCAAGGGCAGCTGTCAAGTCAGCCCAGTGCACGCTGCTTCAGTCGACCTGTTTACTGCGTAAATGTTTGAGGACAAATCTTTGTGTATGGAAGCTACAGAAAAAGCCTATTTTTGCTATAAATATATTATGTTTAACATGGATGCATGCTTTATTTCTGCCAGCTGTTGGGAAGGAGATCCAAACATAATGGCTGCTCTGAAGGCAGGACAGCAGTGCCTGGCTGACCACAGCCCCAAGATGGCTCCAGCTCCAGGAAATCCAATGTTCTCAGCTGTGGTGGAGTTCTCCACTGACAGCTCTGGTCCAGGGCCAGCAGCTGGTTGCTAAGGCTGGACCTGTTCTGTTCAGCTTGGCCATGTCCTCTGCTCATGCTTAGATAAGCAACTCCTACAACACTGCATATTCAGTAGGAAAAGAGGGAAGGTTTTCAAGGAGCTGTGGTGCTCTGATAAGGAAGAGGGTGCCAGAAGAAGGAGCTGGCTTCTTCCCCAGGTATGTGGCCATGGGTGGGTGACATGTTGGGTGCTGCTTCTGCAGCTGAGGAAGAAGCATTTTGCTTGCACTCACAAGCAGGTGTTCAGTTAACAAGGCCAGGAACAGCACCAGCTCTTTCCCCAGCCATGCTGAATGCACCCTTCCTGTAGCACGGGCTGGCGGTACCTGTGCTGAGTATGGACCGAGCAGTAAAATGCCAGGACAGCTGGTGCTGGGCAGTACGGGCTGACTCTACTGGTGCCAGGACAGTGGCATGAATGCCTGGTGCTGGGACAGCTGCGAGGAGGCTTTGCTTGATAGTACTGGGACAGGCACTGCTATACCATTGTTTATCCCCAGTGAGGGCTGGGCACAGATTAGGGCAGCTGGGTGTCTTGCTCACTGTCAGGTGTAGTGCTCTGATTAACTGTAGCAGCCTGGCTGTCTGCTGGCCATTTTGCCAGCCTTTCCCTTGTCCCTGCAAAAGCAGCTTGGTCCCCCATAGGGCTGGGATGAGCCCCAGCAGCCAATTCTCTATGCAGGCTCACTGCTCTGCCAAGCAAGCAGTGCACCCATAGCTCTGTGCAGGCCAGGGCTGGCTCCCAGAATGCTGCCAGCAGCAGCATCCTCACCCCCTGCCATCCCACCAAGCTGCTGGGGAGAGAGAAGGGAGAATGCAGTGACAGCACAGTGCTGGCTGGGAGCAAAAGGCCACCCGTTCCCCTTTAGTGTCCCATCTCTCTCTCTTTGTGCAAAAAGAACTTGCCTTGCAGGAACCAGGGCAACTGCCACTTGCTCTGGCTCACAAAACAAGCACCAGTCACAGCAGCAAGACGAAGGGCTCCATGGGCTGTCAACCCTGACCAGAAAAAGCTCAGCTGCTGGCAAGGCCAGAGTAGTCTGCCAGCCTTGGTTTCCCAGCAAGAAGAAAACATTCCCACGTGATCTCAGGGCTAGAAAGTGAGAGGTGAACAATCTACTCCCATCCCTGCAGGGCGAAGTTACTATCATGTCCCGAGTAGGTCATGTAGCAGGTAACAAGTACTGGGGACTGTGTCACTGGAGAAGCTCGTGTCTTATTGACCAGACACTTCAGAGGAGTTCTACACCCACACCAGTAACTACAGCTTAGCTTCTAAAATCCATAAGCTGATCCTTCACCTTATGAACCCCCCTCCTGCTCCTCTTCTGTGCTCAGCCCAGCTGTGAAGCTCTTGAACTCACTGAGGCTCAGGCTTTGAGGCTTCCTCAAAAGGGCAGTGCAGGCACTGCGCCATTCAATGTAAGCAGAGGACTCTAACCCACATGGCACACCATAAGTCTGGCAACTTCAATGCTTAGGACCTTGCCCTGGTGCGCCCTGTACCCTTCATCTGTCTTGAATAAGGTACTCCTCTATTGCTCTGTGGCTAGAAGACCTGCCAGAACCCAGGATACCTCTCTGCAGGAACCTTCCAGGATGTCCACCAGCATACCCACGTGGGAGCCAGGCCACTGTGACCTTACCTGGAATTACAGAGGGGAGGATGCAGGCACACATCCAAAGCAGTCACTAGCCTTCTTGCAGCAGAACCAAGAAAGGCATTCTGGCAGGCACAGCCAAGACTACTTCTGTACCAGCTGAGCTGTTCCCAAGCTGTGTGATTGGAACAAGCTCTGCTGCAGCAATGTTTACTGTCACAATTCCCACAACCCACACATTAAAACCAGGCCTGTGGCTGCTGGTCTTACCACAGCAGTGGAAGGAGGCAAAATAGACGGGGATACACTGTCCTGCCAGCACTGTTCTGGAGCAGGCAGCACAGACTCCAACATCCCCCCCTTCCCCAGCGCGCCTTCCACACGGACCTGTTAATACCACCACAAAAGCCACATGAGGCAGGGCAAAAGACTTCCCACTGTGCTTTCACACATTGTGTCATCACTGGTGGCAGAGTAGAAGCGTTCGTCAACTAGCAACCATCTTGGGCAAAGCAGTCTCTTGCCAGAAACTAAGCCAAGCAGAAAAGCTGATGAAGCTTCTTCACTGGCTTTAAGAAGTGCTGCTTTGCAGGCAACTACTCTACCGGCCAAAATGCTTATGGTGACAACACATGAGAACTATGAGGTCTCAAAGACTGACCCACTGCAAACAAGGTGCACTGAACCCTCAGAGCTGTTAGGAGAGAACACGGGAAGACTCTTGCTGACTACTGGAGATGGTGTCACACACATCAAAAGCAACCCCAAGCCAAGGTATTCAGGTCCTGGGCTGGCATCTATTCAGTGCTTTGCTCTCCTTGTAAATGTTTAAGTGTCACAGGCCAATGCTCAAATTGGCATAAAAAGTGTTAACACAAAATGCTCAAGGAACAGATGAAGGACAGACAGTTCCCCTAAGGATGTCCCCCTAATCTCATTTCTGAAGGTTAGCTTAAATCTTGAAGCAGGAGCCCTAAGATTCCTTCCAGTTATTAGCTTTAACTGTTTTAACACTTATTGTTCAATGGTGTTCTTTATCAGATATAACTGAATATTGAGTATCCAAGGCTTTGAATGAAAATTTTCTGGCTGTACGAATACTGCGCAATTTCATGAATGAGACTTTCTCCTCCGTAGTTTTAGAAACAACCCAAACTTGCTCTCCATGTGTCTAACCAGGCCAGAAGAATCCATGCTTTACAGTGTTTCTCTCTGATCTACTTACCTGCCTCTCCAAAGCAATGTGGCTGAGGCTTTGTATGACTGTTACCTTCATTAAGACCTCCCCTGAGCTGTGGTGCACAAAGCACCCCCAGGGCAGAAGGGGACTGTCATTCTCCAGCCTCATCCCATCTTCCTACCTTAATGACAGGCTGTTTTGAGGACTCCACCACATTCCTCACAAGCTGCTTCACTGGCTCAGACTGTATATGCGAAGGACCCCTTATGGTACATAGCTGAAGCCTTCTCCTGCCCAGAGAGACCTCTTTACTCACTTGCACATCTCCCAAGGAATGACCAGCTCCTTGCATTCCACTCTGACATTCATGTTCCCTTTGATGGGCAGCTCCGCGCCATTATCTTCTAATATAAAAAAAGCTACTCAGCTATAGTAACCTTCTTTTCCCTAATGGAGGATTCAGGGTGTGTAATCAAAGAAAAAAGCTCACTCACATGCTCATCTGTCTTAAGTGTCAGCATCTGCCTGTGGATGGAGCGGTTTAAAGAAGTAAGTAGCAGCAAATTCATCTCTCTTTTTCTAGAGATAACTGGTAGAGTTGCTGACACTCAAAGATGTTTCAATGTAGTTATGTAAAATGGAGTCATCTTCTGCACTCAGGTCTAAAAGGACAAGGAATGAAGAGGCTAGAGTAACTCTAGCCTCTAGTTCTCCACAAGTTAAAACTTACAGTCAGTTTTAGGGCTTGCAACCCCACAGGTCCACACACACTGCCAGCAAGTTGTAACACTGCAGAGCATACTGGAGCCTTTGTGGGCAACCCTTCCACCTCTGGCCAGCTAAGGGTTCAATGAGGGGTTGCCCTAAGAGGTGAGAAGAGCAGAGGAAAGAAGCCAAGGGCAAGTTAAAAACAACTGGTTCTCACTAGGGAAACAGAACAAACTGCATGAGACACAGAGCAGAGGATTACAGGTTTTTATTTGTCAAACATTCCCCCTTAGTCTAGCACATTCTACAATCTTGCTAGCACAGATGGTAACAAAGAGCCTGTAATGGTTCAGAAGTTACACTGCTACAGAGAGCAAACACAAGCAGAAATTTATTATGTAAAAAAAAAAATTGTGAGAAATGGGTGAAAGAGTGCAGAGGGGATGAGGTGGAAACTATGTTAGCTAGCAGTACCTGCCCTGCGTGCAGCAGGTGTCTGTGCCAGCAAGGCAGCAACACGTCCCAGGATTGCACCAGGCGAAGATTCCATTGTGCTGGAAGCATTTCACAGAACCAGCCCCATTGGCTTATGATGAAGGCTCCTTTCAGAAATGACCTATCCTCTACATAGCCAAACCTCTCAAGACACCTTGGGGAGCACCACACCGAGTACCACAGCACCAGCTGCGAACATCCTCTTCTACCACACACCAAACACTGCCTTAGCCAGAGAACCATAAATGCAACACCATCAGCTTTTTCACCTTCAGCTTCTGCTGCCTCTTCTCCCTGCTTGACACCACAATAATTACATGCAATTTTGGTTTCAGAGATTGTTTTCTAGTGACTACAGACACATTGTGGTGTTGGAAGAGACATGACATAAAGGCTACTGAAGAGGGGATCCCTTTCTTGAAGGGCAAGCAACTGTGGTGATGGGTTACCACAGGCCACCAAGCTTTCACACAGACAGATCTTTCAGGGTTCAGGAGTCACCTCTTGCCTGCTTTTCCCCATATTAATCAGAATATAGTTTTCATTGGACATGCAACTGAAGCAAACTCTAAGCTATCTCTGTTCATGCTCATGTCCCAAAGTTGATTTGTTGTGGGGTTTTTTTTGATAATGAGTCCAAACTTGGGGTTTACTTTGGTGACAATCCAGGACACTAGTCCCAAGGCACTCCTACCTGTGGCATTTCTGAAGGAAGGCTAGCCCTGAAGCATTTAAGTGTGGCTATAAATAAGAAACTAAGTAAGAAAATTAACAAATTATGATCTACATAAAAGCTTTCTATGGATTTCCTTTAGAAAAGCTGATTAGTGCTACTTGCTTCTAGTATGAACCTTATTTATGACTACACCCAGGCTCTGGAATGCTCCCCCTGCTTTCACTCCTCTCACTTAACCAGGATGATGCAAGTGTTGTTTCTAAAGCAGCACAGGGTAGGGGATGGCATGTTTTTGGACACAACAACAAGAAAAATTAAAGTCTCCACAAAGTTGTCAAGATTCCAAGCTCTCACAGGAAGCCGGAAGTATAGTAAAATATGTTTTATTTATAAAGAAGGCTCAAGCAATTTGCTAAACCCAGGTGTAAATAAAAGCAACAAGTGATCCTACTACTAGGATCCATGGGTCTAGTTACTGGAATCCCTTCATAGTTCAGAGCTGCATGGTGGCTTCACACTACGAAAAATGGCATTTAATCCTCTGGAGATGAACAAACTTAGCAGCCGAGCTCAGTGAGGACAAGGAAAATGCACGCAGAGCAACATAACGCTTCACGCCAGAGTTCCCTGCACACTCCCCTCAGGCACTTATCCAGGAGCATCACCCCACAAGACACTGGCCCCTTCCCTCCCTACTCAGCTCACAGCTGCTCTTGACATCCCAGCCCAATCCTTTGTTAGACTAGCCCACAAGTAAAAGACCTGTGGTGCTAACACGAACGAAGATCAGCAGCAGTCAGTAGTGAGCACTGGGCAAGAATACAAAGAAACGGACAAGCAAGGAGCGATCTCCTGTGAGATACAGCCTTTCAGCAAGCAGCAGTTTAGGAACTCTAAAGTCTCCTTTGGCCTGTAAGGAAATATTCCAGGCTAGAAAAGCTCGAGGTTTATGAAAAGGAAATTATTTGAGAAGGGGCGGGAGAACTCTCAAATTCTCTGCATCCCTGCTCTCTCTGCCCGTGATCCAAGCTATCCTGCTACACAAACAAGAAGCTAAGTTGCCTGTGTGAGCCTGCAACTTTACATGCATGGTTTACTGAGTACTCCCAGAGCACTGTTAGTCTTCCAAACACCATTCTCTGCAGTAGCATGCTCTCAAGCTTCTTCAACCACTGCCAGCCCCTGTTGTGTTGAGGAGACAAGAGAGCACCTGCACAGAATGCCACACAACAATGACATCACTGTCAGCATACTAGGACAGCAGGACTCCAGCCAGAGATGCTCCTGTCTCCACTGCTGTCCCCAGGACATATGATTTCCCAGGAGTCTGGCCTGGGAATATGGGAAAGAAAAAAAAAATAGGTAGGTGCTCTATTTCTTAATAAAGCAACAGGGTCTCTTACAAACTCACACTGAACCTGGGTGATGAGCCTTGGTGTACCTGGGCTGCAGCTCCTTCAGCTGAACTAAGTTGAGCATGTGTACTAGCTGTGAATGTTAGATCTCCATGGAGCACTACCTGAGTGCTCAGGGTCAGGCCCTCTGCAGCCAGAGATCAGGCCAGGTCCCCTGTCACACCTAGGGGACACCCTGAAACAGTCTGAAGACAGCATTTCCTCCCAGCATACCAACTCAGCCAGAAATGGCTCACCATGGATTTGCAGGTCTGAAGCACTGGTTATTGCTACTGTCCTTCCTATTGCTTTGGGCTCTGTCTTCATGAGAAGCGAGCCAGAGATTCATATATAACACGACCACACATACTGCTGTCTCGTCCTTTGATACATGGCTGTGAAGCATGAGCAGTCAGTCAACTTTCTCTGGAGAACATGAAATTCATATCTTTTCAGGGCCCACGCTGACAAAGCGGCGTATTATGGGCCAAATACCACAAATCCTGCCAGATCTATCACGAGTTGGCCATTCTGGGCTGCAGCTATGTGCGACACCTGCCATCAAGTGTTTGTGAAAAGGGTATCTATCCATTTGTGCAATGAACTAATTGCAGTGAGAATGTGCATCCATGACCCGAATATGCAAGACCTGGGATCCCTTAGGATATGCCTTTTTATTTGTTACAATGAGGCATGGCCAGATGAGCAGATTGTGGGGTAAATTTGAAACATATCATCGTGAGGTCTGTCAAGAAGGCAGCCTTCAAAGCAAAGGTTATCAAATTATTAAAAGGCTCTGACGGCAGAGCATGCTAAAGATAAGACTGTTGAAGACTCCTTGTTGCAGGTAATCAGACAAACCATTCCTGTTCAATGAAAATGAAGTGAAACACATGAAAACAGAGCAGACAAGGTGGTAAAACAGTATGGCTCGTTGCACTGCATGACATAAACCTTCTGAACAAAAGCCACTGTCACCTTCAGAAAGGATTGGAGAGGCTTTCTGTCAGCCCAAGCCTACCAGAACACCATGAAGACACCATGTCTGCCATAGATCCCGCCACTGCAAACACCAAAAAGGTGACAAGAACATGCCAGCCAATGCTCTGAAATAACCTCTTAGATTCTGTCCTGCAAGAAGAGACAGGGCAAGATCCCAGACACGTCCCCAAGGGTGTGCCTACAGGTTTCAAATTCTCCAGCAGTAGCAGAAACTTCAGCAAGAAAACAAAAAACTTTGGAAACCAAAAAGTGAGCTACAAAATACAATTGACTGTATCCTCTATAAGGGCCACCCAGAGTGTCAGCAGATCTAGCATGATCCGGTCCACACTAACAGCAGACTAGGGAACCTGTCTTATGCATCAACTGCAGTCCCGCTACTTAAGGGATTAGCTGAGAATGAGCACACTGTTAATGATTAGCATTCCCTAACATCATGCTCTTGGGTTTGGCAGGAGTGCTCAGCCAAGGAAAGAGACTGAGTAACTGTGGCTGAATGCCTTGGGACCCAGGCACCTTCCACCTGCCCTGAGAAGAGCAGCCATTCCCCAGATACACTGCAGCACCCTTCCCACTTTTCCAATGACATTTTCAGCTTCTTGGCCCAAAATGCCTTAGGCCAGTCCCCTCCCATACTGTAGTGTTACCTGGTATCAAGGGGACAAATGTAGCAAGCAGTGTGCGTTTTTTATCCAATAATCTCATTTTCAATTAAAATATATAATATATATTTTAAAAGGTTTAGAAAAGCTTCTATGTAATTTGCAGCTACTTTTGCATATACATTACAATAATGTACAACTCCTCCCCAAGGTTTGAAACCATGGGAAACTGCCAATTTTTTCCCCTCAACCATATACATTATCAAACATCAAATGCATTTGTTCCTAATACAGCTCTAAAAAAGAAATCTGTCACTGGTACCTTCTCAGAGGGAGAGTTGCCTAATAGGCCTAATGGGGACACACTTAACATTGGCTTCATTTTCACTGTATAAAGTTCCCAGATTAGTAAAAAAATATTTCATCTATAGAAAATGCCCTTCTGAAAAGCAACCAGGGCTCTGTTAAGGCCACACTCAGGCTTTCCATTTCTCCACTGTAGCAAGACAGATCAGAAACAAACCCAAACCAATGTTTTAATGTTCTAGAAACAGCTATTAGCACCTGTGCTTATTTTACAGCAGCCTGGTGTATCAGGAAAGTGCTGAGAACAGCAAAGGGACTTGAAACATGCTTCTGATTCAATGGGGCTCAGTTGGCACAGTGAAAAACTCAACATCCTCTTATTCCACTCAGGTGGACAAGAGGAAGCCTTCTAAACTGCAACCACCACCGTTCTCTGTAGAACGATGATGGGTGCTTGAGAGACAGGCACACTGAAACCAACCCCTGAAAGAATGCACAGGGCTTTTCCCACAGGGCTTCCACCAAGAAGCTCCTTCCCATTCCCCTGTAAGTCTGTGGGATACCAAGTGCACATCTGGTGGCTTAATGAAAACATCCAAGTACTTCACCCTAGAGGACAAGCCAAGTGAGAGCAGAGCCAGCCCTCTGCCAGTCCGAGGCACTGGGAGACTTTCTGCCATAGCAGAGGGAGGATAGCCATTGAGAGATTTCCTCCAGCAAACCCAGCTGTTCACATAGGAGAACATTATTGCCTGGCACAGAGTCTTCTGGCCGAGATTTTTACCAGGGCTCCTCTTTGGATACGTACCGCCCAGGGTTTCTCCAGATGGTCCAAGGCGGGGTCAGGTTTATCAGAAGAACCGTGGCACATAACAGGATTGTTATTTTTAAACTCTTCCTGTTGCAGCCAGATGCAGGTTGCTCCTTCTTCCCAGGTGGGCAGCCCCTTTTGCCCAAGGCATGGTGCGCAGGGAAACCAAATCCAACGTGCTCCATTCTTTTCTCTGCCAGGGGAGGGAAGTGAAGTCAGAACCCAATGTTCAAATTCTGAAGGACACTAGGAAGAAGATAGATAGAGTGAATGGTTAGATCTCAGCTTCAGTGGGAATCCTGGATGCATAGATAAGGAGTTAACTAGCATTAATCAGCCCCTGCTGCTCAAAAGATGCCAACAAACACAAGAGACCTTGATCAACAGAGAGCCACGTGGAGGATGCAACTGCTCAGCTCCAAGCTTCAGAGTATGACTGAGACAGAAAGACAGCAAAAGCACAAAGGTAAGTGCTCCTCCTGTAAGCTGACATCACCAACAAAACTCTGCAAGATAAGGAGGCTTAAAGGAGGGCTAGGCTAACTCCAGAGGCATTATAGGAAAGCAGCAACGAAGTGAAAAAATACTCTTCACCTTAAGCAACCACAAATACCAATTCATAGGAAAAGACAAAAATAGGGATTTTTAGAGATCACACGGTAAAGCTCTTTATGCTCACACATTTAAAGAAATCCTCTATCTAAATAGAAATTATTAAACATTTATAAATATCTCATTTTCCCCCAAGTCTAAAGATCCCTTCTCAGGTCTTCTGCTTCACCTCAACAATTTGTTCGAACAAGCCTTGGAATAAGTCTAAGCAGAATTAAGACCCTGACATAAAACCTCTGCCATACACCAGTGATTCACTTTGGAAGGCAGAAGAGCAAAATAAACGTACGGCATCCCATCGTTTGCATTCAGTAATAGTGAGCATGAAACAAACCTGTGAAAAGTGAAAGATGCTGTAAAAGTGAACCAACTCTGAACAAGAAAAGACAAGGGAAGTGCAACAGGCTACTTGGGGAAACTGCAAGTTGATGGGGTCCAAACACAGTGTTTAAACCAAAGGGAATTAGATGAAGCATAGCAAGAAAATCATGAGTCCACATAAAGCTGAGGAAGACAGAAAGTGTTCTCCAGGCTATGAAGGATCTATGAAGGGAGTCTAACTGAACAACTGAAGATACTTAACTCATCCACCGCAAGAGTAGATGGACTTCACACTCATCAATAAAGCACAAACTGTACCACTGTACAAAAGAGGCAATTCTATTCAAAGTATTCCTCTTACTGGCTTGCAGAATTACATAAGAGGTAGATGAGCAAGCCCTAAGTCGCTGGGCTGCTCAGACACAGACAGGTAGCCACCCATACATCCCACAATGGGAATGAAGGGCACTTGCATTAAGTGCTGAAGGAGAGAATGGTTGCCCATGATTGAGCATCTGATTGCCACAGTCTAACTCCACTGTGGCTACTCTTTTCCCTTGTTCACTAAGGCTCCCTGAAGTCACTCTGTATGGCTTGCACATCCAGTGCCTTAACCAGTGAATAGCAGGTTTACAACCAAGTGAGCCACAGCTATCAGACAACAACAGCAGGAGCTGTAGAATTTATATTTCTCCTAGTCAAGTAAATTATTCACACTACACTTTCTTCCTCTGCAGCTTATAGCTACGTTTGCAGGTCTCGCCTCAGCCCAGCAGTGATGCAAAGTTTCAACGTCTGATCTATCTCCAAGTCAAAGAGACACAGGATTGAAAAGACTCCTGATGAAGCTGTGTACAAGTTATTTAGCATTTAACTTGCAAGAAGGGGATAAAATCATCAGCTCTGAGCACTATGGGTAACGTCAAGTAGCTTGTGCCTTCTCAAGTGCTGCAAAGAAACTTATTCCTAAAGATCTTCTCTTGCCTACAAAGAGAACTATTTCTCCAGCCACAGTTTCATTCTGGCTGTTCAAATAACAGAGTGTGATCACTGGCATTTATCAATGAACACATTTTTCCTGGTGTTACACCCGTAACTGACCCAAAAGGCTACAGCTTAAACCCACAATAATTACTCTGAAGGACAGCTTTAGGTTAGCAACCACTTAAGAGTAGTTTTTGTCAACATGAATCTAATATGGAAAAAACCACTTTCATAGAAAGGATATATAAGGAAAAAAGTCTGGCCATGCTTTCCCAGAACAGTGATATCCAAACGGGGACCCTAATAACTCATTGCCATAACAGGTTCAGAGAATCACAGAATCACAGAATATTAGGGGTTGGAAGTGACCTCGAAAGAAGGGAGAGATGACACAATCTTGACCTCATAGACACTGATGTCTGCAGCTTACTTGGTTTCAGAACTTGTAAATTTGAGAAAACATTCTGCCTTCTTTTCCCAGGGTTCTTCCTGGCCACCCAGAACACTCCCACTTCTCTCCATGCAAGCCCTGATCTTTTCTGTAAAACTCGTCCCACCTTTCTGTCTTTGCAGTGTTTTACACACCACTGGTTCTCTGGAGAAAAAGGTTCCATTCATCCCACTCTATGGATTCCAGGATACAGAAAAAAACTGAAAAGCTTTGCAAAGCTCAGAAAAAGCAAACAATCTAAGGACAGAATAAAAGGCTTGAAACAAAGCACATTGAACAGGGCATCACCTCTGTAAGTGAAGTACTGCTGTTAACAATTGTTCACCAGCAGGTATGTAAGAGCTATGCCTTCTGCTGAAACACAATACTGTTTCAGAACTTATTCCAGATCTCACTCCTTTCCTAGGAAGCATATGTCCAGCGTATTTCTCAGAAAGTATCACTTCATGCACGGAACAAAGCAAATCCAGGGCTTTTAACATCAGGTAGCTCCTCTGATTACAGAATTCATATGCCAATTATGGAATAATAATATGGAACAAGAATATAACCATGCTGTTAAGAGCTCCTGTTCTCACATTTCATTATAGTCACATTTTCACTAGTACTAGACTCTATCCTTTGATAAATATTACCTCAGCTTCTCTGCTTTACACTCTTAAAAAAGCTGATCTATGCCTGGTACTCTGTAGACAGAGGTCTTGTCTGTCTAGCCCAGGTAATTAATGAACTCAGGACTGCAGGAGGGCTTGCTTATGTTTTGGAAACATTGTGAAAAACATTTCACCCCTGCAAAGTCAATGTATTCCCCACATATGATGGCCTGTCCTAGCATGGCACAAAAAAAAAAAACCCAGCAGCACAGAAGTTCAGAATAGTATTCAGTAGAAACACTGCTCAAAAGGCTACAGCTTCTCTCACTAACTTGCAAGCAGTCCTAATGCAGATGAAGAATGCCAACATATTGTCAACCAAATTTGTCTTTGAAATAAAAACCGAGTTTCCATAGTCCACCTGCAGTTAGGATACTCAATTTAAGACAGACAGAAATTTAGCAAAAGCACAGTTAAACACCCAAGACTATGAAGAGCCCCATAACAAAAAAGAAAAGGTTGATTGATCCTCCCTCTCTCTACAGTAAAGAGATCTGTTAAGTACAAACAGAAGAATATTATTAATAAATTAAATCCTAAGCAGTGTGGTGGGATCAAGAACAAGAAGCAGCTAAACTGTGTTTAAAATACCAATATATAGTTGTATATCAGTATTTTCACAAGGTTTAAATACCACCAGCTCAAAGGACAGCATTTCATTTTGTCTATACCCAAGACAACTGTATGAAATAGCTATACTGGGACTGAACAGAAAAATATGCAACTTGACATCTGGTCTCCAGCATGAACAGCAGCAGAAATCACCAGAAAATTTAGGCTGACATGAGTCTCCAGGGGTCACCACGTCCAAACTACCTCCAGGTTACTCAGGTGCCTAGGAGAGACTATTAAAGTCAATCACAGGATAATTTCACTCAGTCTCCACAATTGTGAAGCTCAAGGGCTTCCCACAACTGAAGCAGTATCTGCAATTTGCCCTTACTTCTGCCTGTTCAGCTGGCCAGTATTAGGGGTTGAATTTGCAACAGTAACAAATACCATATCTGCCTCCTAAAGAGGCAATATTCCTGGCAAGGCTTCCACTTTCCAAGCAATATCCAGCCTATGCTCCAGTTCATAGCTATTAATTTTCTGTTAGCTAACCAAGCTCAAAAGTGTGAAGTATGCCTCTATTCTTTAACTGCCTCAGTGATTAAAGAACTTCAAATCAGGGTGTCACACCCTCAAGAGAATGACACCTTCAACTCTTCTCATATACATTATGACTCTAGTTTTTTAGTGTAAATATGAAAGATTGATGAAGAGGCAGCCTTGCTGTGTGTTAGATAGCACTAACACATCCTTCCTCGATCCATCTCCAGCCACACTGCATGCTTTCATTTCCCATTCCCGCAATGGATATATAAGCAATTCAGTAGTTAATGCTGATGAACCAGCTCACCAGACTTTGGAGACGCTATCCCAGAAAACAGAAGCACAGAAGGTCTGACAACTGACAGTGACTGTGTGCTGCTACACACAAGCCAAAGCACGCAGTCATGACACAGACACACTTTGCAACTACACATACTAGAAAATTTTGCAAAGATAATGACCTGAATGGAAACACAGCATGTGTTTGGCTCAGTTAAACCATTCTGTATATAATATAGGATTACGTTATTATTTATGGCATCAGCATATGCTCTCACATCAACTTAGAGCTATAGACATTGCAAGGCAGACCAATATCCTGTAACACAGTCATCTTTGGCAACAAGAGACAACAGGAGTTTCCTTCAGGTTGCTACTCTACTCCATAAAGGAGTTTACAACCTGGCAAGTTAAATCTACTTACCTTGCACAGCTTTCTCCTTCTAAAAGGGAATGTGGCTCTTTAAGTAAAAGAGCACCTGCACGTCCAAAGAAGTATCTTTAACCTCTTCAGAGCTGGGCACAGGAATCCCAGACATTTCCACCATAGAGCTGTAGAATTTTACGTAACTACACCTACCTTTTCGTGCTCCTGAAATTAACTTGGTACCCAAGTATGGTTGGAGGCCTGTGAGGTGCTGGGATAGCTGGGTGTAGACAGAATGGGTTCAAAATTAAAGTCCAGTCCTTCTCCATCCATGAGTTCACTGTTGATTATGTAATCCATATCACATTCAAGGTTCTCCATGTACATGTCAATGTCCAGGTCAATGGG
This sequence comes from Apaloderma vittatum, assembly GCF_000703405.1. Classification (NCBI taxonomy): domain Eukaryota; kingdom Metazoa; phylum Chordata; class Aves; order Trogoniformes; family Trogonidae; genus Apaloderma; species Apaloderma vittatum. The sequence goes on from NW_009718528.1 coordinate 21,644, forward strand.
CAGCCTGTCTTGGTTCAATCCCAGGGGAGCTGGGCTAGCAGAAGACAGAAGCACTGGACTGCCTAGCTGGACTGACTGGGTAGTTGTTGCAGAAACTGGAGCCTTCAAACTGATGCTGGCAGTGTTTTGAGGAGATGTTACTATGGGAAGCGCTGATGACAAAACACCGGCACCAACTGGTTCTGCCTGCTGCTCTGTAGGCTTTCCTTGTGGATTGCCTGAGCTCATCCTGCTTTGGGCAGCTTGTTCACCTAGAAGCAGAAGTGTTCGGCTGCTCATCCTGTTACCAGTCTGTGGGAGAACTGGATCCACCTGAGTCATCATAACATCCCTTGGAGGTGGAGAGCTGGGTGTCAAAAGAGCTGCCAAGGTCTGAGGGGTAGGGAAATGGCCAACAGAATTTTGCAGTGTGATATCAACAGGATTAAATAGGGAATTGCCAAAAGTAGTGGTCTGACCAGCTGCATTCGGGCTCCGCAAGGAAAAGCTGGAATCTCTCTGAATCTGACCACTTGAGGGAGATTGCTGGGTAGGTAACACAGATGAGCTGGAAGACATCAAATTTAACCCATCAATGAGCTCAAGCTCCTCAGTCACAGTTGGTGGAACATTGCTGGATGCACTGGAGTACACTAGAGAAGGAAGCAGCTCTTCATCATGGAGGTCATCCTGCTCTGTCAGGATAGGAGAAAGCCTGGCACTAATGGTGCTTGCATTGGAACTGGTTCGAGGCCGAAAGGTGTTCCACATATCAGAGTCCTCATTGCTTCTTGAGGATGGGCTCCCAGGCCACTTAGGGAATTGGGAGCCAGGACTGTCAGCAGTGGATTCTGAAGCAGACTGGAGGGAAGGCTTCTTTTTGGATGTTTTACCTCTGACTTTTGCAAGTTTACTGCTGTTGTCCATGGAGGCAGCTCTTCTTCTTGGTGCTTTTCCACTTTTACCACCCTCAGGATTGAGCATCCACCAAGAGCTCTTCCCTGTGGCTTCATTATGTACTTTAATAAATTTGCTGTGCAGGGACAGGTTATGTCTAATAGAGTTCTGAAAAACAAAATAAATCAAAAAAAAAGATATGAGGGCCTCACAGCTGACATAGCTCTCTTCTAGAAATCTCACAAGCATAAACACATTCAGACAGTATCCAGAGAAAGTTATAACAGAGCTACCCATAAAAAAAGTGCCATTTCTGCTTGAACACTAACAGTGTCACGCCTCACTGCAGTACCAAGGGTGAAACTACCATGACAACTAGCACGTTCCAGTTGGCAATACTAAAACAAAAGAACTTTTTCAAGACCATACATAATCTGCAAAAACTAAGCATACCACAGGATACACAAATTCACATATACAGCTTGCAATTTCAACATGAGCCTAACTGAATTCAAGTTAATGCTGCTCCCACCCTTCTGCTGACGCCATTAGCCAGTGTAAGCCTGGCTGAAGTTTTAACTTTTTTTATGGCTAGCTTTCAGATATATTTCACTAGTCTGTTTGATTCACTGTTATGATGTGCTGAAGTGGCAAAAAGTGGCAAAAAGATGGCAAAGTGCTTCTAATTCAGTATGCCCATTAACATCTTCATCCCAAACCCAGAGAAACAAAAGAAACTTTGTGGAGCAGGAGTCCTAGTAATCCTGGAGCCTGCTAGTGTCGCTCTGCAAGGAAGCAGCACGCCTTACTCTGTGCATTTCTAACGGGGTAAGACATTCAGCAGATAGTGCATTCCGCGCACAGTACATGCCAGTTTTAGCCTTTCCCACCTTTCTATTTGGCAAGGCACATTCCTTGTCTCTCCCGATTTCCTTCTGTTGGTTTAGCTTTGCTGGAAACTGCAAACTAAGTATACCAAATTGAATATTCACTCTGCAACTCTATTTTAGAATCAGAAAGCAATAATCTCATTGCTTGAGTAGATCCTCTACACTTGAGGCTTGTGTCATGCATTTGTTTGATATTTGCATTTAATTTGTTCAGATGGTCAAATTACACATCATTAAAAGGTGCTACACTGCGTAACGGCAGTTCAAGAGCAACATCTTTTTCATATAAACTAAAAGATATATAGGAGCCTTCAGCTTTCATGCATGCTCTCTTAACTCTGAACAAAATTAACTGTGTCTTTTTCATCCTTTCCCACCACCTCTGGACACAGTTCTTTCCTGCCTGCTGCTTTCCCTCTCCCCACCCTTTTCCTCTCAGACAAATCCTCACCACGCTAATTTTGGCGACCTCACAAGAGGAAAGCAGATGTAGATAAACAATATAGGCAAAGTTGAAAGTTTTCATGAAGAAGGAAGGAGACGTGAGAATCATTCTGCATTAGCTTTCATTTTAATATTTAGTTGTTGAGGATCTGGAGAAGACAGGCTGCTTGTGACTGGTATCAAAGATACATAAGCCTTTACTCAGGGAACACTCGGAGGGCTATTGTGGAGGCAGGGTCTGATGGAACACATAGCAATCAATGCTCTTATATAGTTTAATTGTTTGAGTTGCTCGCAGTAATAGCTATACAACACTCCTGCCTGGCATCTTCTCTAAATAAAGCTTTCTTTTACTTCAAGTCTCAAAAAAAAGGTAATTCAGACTGGTACCCTGTCTCCTTGAAGGCTACTGCTTTAACTTCCAAATAATCTCCCTGCTTTTCCCAGGTGAACATGCATGCCTTTCAATGCATACTGCTGCAGCAGTAAGAACCACTACGTTGTCACCAACTCTTCATTTATTTTCTTCAAAGTAACCTGTGAACTCATGATGACACCCAGTCCTCTCAGGAATGACACAGTAACTTGTCCACACAGTATACACTGGAGTCTCATAACCACCTGTTTTTTAGCCTCACTTACAAAAAAAAGAGCTTTAAATCAGTAAATTCAGGATGTAAAAATTTCACAAGTAACTATATTGTTTTCTTCTCATGTATGGCTATAGGTTTTAATTTCTGTGTCAGCAAAAGCATACTGCACTGGTGCAAGCATTTCTGCACTGATGCAACCTCAAGAACAACAGCAACACTTTGAGTATCATACACGACAATTTTAGTGACTAGTTTTCTAGGTGTTTATTTTTTTCTGAAAAGCAGCTTGAAAGACGACTAGGATTCACACAAACAGAGAGATGAAGCTTGGTACCTTTTATAAAACAGCCTCAAAGTGCTTTTACATGTTACTGTTAAACCGACATAAAGGCTCATAGCTGTAGAAACAGGTAATTGATGTGCAACTCCTTCCTTTCTCATCTTCACACTCACCTTCTCCCATAATACAAATATCTGTGACTCTGAAGTAGTTCAGACATCTAACCCAATGGAAAAGCATCCTTATTCTTCCTTGAAAAATATTTTTTTTTCCTGCCTCTTTTATCTCTGCCTGTTTTTTGAACTACCTCACTGTGGCGGTTAAGCACCGAAAACTAAGGAAGAGAACAGAATGTGTAGTTGGAAAAAGAGAAAGAAACCCCACTTCTTACATTAGGGCTAACTGATGTCAAAATTGCAATGCTTAAATCATCACTTTCCCACTTCTCCTGTAGACTTTGCAAGGCAGCTCACTGCCACAGCATCCAGAGCCATAACACACCTGCATTACTGAGCTCACCTGCATACTGAAGACTCAAGTCCAAAGTCCCAAAATACAATCGACACACCTACCAGCCTGGGTGCTGTGAAACAGCACAAGAGATTCACACTTGCATACTGCACACTCCTCAGCAACAGAATACGTTTGCTAGAGTGATTTAATACACCTAACAAATGGCGAGCATTCTCAGATCTCATTGAAAAAGTGAGGGGCAAATCAATTACACTAAAATAATCACAGGACACCAGGTCGAACTTGACAGAAGAGGAAATGACAGAGTTCAGTCACCCAGGCAACCCTGACATATTTCCTTTCTCAATGTTAAGCAACTCAAACCAGAGACAAACAGATGACATAAACTTTTCATATGTTCAACCTCAGCAGTGTAGAAGGATCACAGTTGGTCTGAACACCTATAATTCCCAAAAGATCTTGGCTCTTCCACATCTTTGATCATATGGAAGTGTGACCTGAAGGAAAAGGCACAGGCAGGAATCCTTCAAATCCTTTGGGACCTCTTCAACAACTAGTTAGGAGTGGTTATTGCTGTTTATTCGGATATCTTATAGAGGTAAGTATTCCAGTGTTGGTATCCTGGGGTGCATTAAGAAAAGTGTGTTCAGCAGATCTATAGCGGTTCTCCTCCCACTCTACTCTGCCCCGGTAAGACCACACCTGGAATACTGTGTCCAGTTTTGGGCTTCCCGGTTCAAGAGAGATAGGGACCTACTGGAGAGAGTCCAACAGAGAACTACAAGGATGATTAAGGGACTTGAACACCTCTGCTATGAAGAAAGACTGAGAGAACTTGGCTTGTTTAGTCTTGAGAAGGCTGAGAGGGGATCTTATTAACATGTATAGATACCCAAGAGGTGGGGGCCAAGAGGAAGGGGCCAGTCTCTTTTTGGTGGTGCCCAGTAACTGAACAAGGAATAATGGGTATAAGCTAGAACACAGAAAGTTTCACCTCAACATGAGGAGAAACTTCTTTACTGTGAGGGTGACTGGAACAGGCTGCCCAAAGAAGTCATGGAATCTCCTCTGGAGACTTTCAAAAACCACCTGGATGTGTTCCTGTGTGGCCTGCCCTAGGTGACCTCTAGAGGTCTCTTCCAACCTCTAACATTATATGATTCCATGACAGAATCGTCTGGGTTAGAAAGGACGTTAAAGACCATGTGGTTCCAAATGCCCCAGGCACGGGCAGTGACACCTCCCACTAGATCACAGAATCACAGAATATTAGGGGTTGGAAGGGACCTCGAAAGATCATCTAGTCAGATCCTGCCAGAGCAGGATCACCTACAATAGGTCATACAGGAACGCGTCCAAGCGGGTTTTGAATGTCTCCAGAGAAGGAGACTCCACAACCTCCCTGGGCAGCCTGTGCCAGGGCTCTGTCACCCTCACAGTGAAAAAGTTATTCCTAATGTTTTTGTGGAACCTCCAATGTTCCAGCTTGTATCCATTGCCCCTTGTCCCGTAACTGGACATCACTGAGAAGAGCCTGGCTCCATCCTCCTGACACTCACACTTTACTTATTTATAAACATTTATGAGGTCAGCCCTCAGCCTCCTCTTTTCCGAGCTAAAGAGATCCAGCTCCTTCAGCCTTTCCTCCTAAGGGAGATACTCTACTCCATCATCTTTGTGGCTCTGTGCTGGACTTTCTCAAGCAGTTCCCTGTCCCTCTTGAACTGAGGGGCCCAGAACTGGACACAATATTCCAGATATGGCCTCACCAGGACAGAGTAAAGGGGCAGGAGGACCTCTCTTGAACTACTAGCTAGTCCCCTTCTAATACACCCCAGGATGCCATTGGCCTCCTGTGGTGAACTTTCTTAAAAGCACTAATGCAACAGGAAAAGGAGGTTCTTGTGCCTCATCCATGCAGCAGTGGTGCATGAAAGGTGCTACTAGAGCACTCTAAGCCAAGCACAATCTATCCTAGGAAAGACAAAAAAACCCCAACAGCTACCCTTGAAAATTCTGTCTTGCCCACATTTGACTGGATTTTCAATCAAGAGAGAAAGAGAGAGGGAGGGAGAAAGAGAAAACATATGTTATAACTGCAGCTGCCTGTAATACACTGTCATTGCCTCAGAGGCATAGAAAGAACACAGTCACCACCCAGCGTACGGCCATGTTCCAAATCCAGGCCTATAACTGTCCCGAATTATCATTTGCCATAGCATTCTTGAGAGCGTGTGAGGGAAGAATGCCCCACCTGCCACATCTGTTAGTACCTGTCTCAGCACTCATCCATCCGCTTGGCTCTGGAGGCTTTAGGAAAAAATCTTCATTGCAGAGACTTTACAGTTATACTCCAGCAAGTAATTAACGTCAATCAAGCAATCAAGCCAAGGAGCCAAAACACATCCCTAGTGATACCCTTCAAGAAGGTATATGTGAGCACACGTACCAAGCTTGGCAGATAAGTAGCTGCATCTTAGTAAGAACATTTTTCTTTCAGTAATCTTTCAATGGCAGCCCAGAAGAAGAAAATTCTAGCTTTCTAAAAAGCAAAGACCAAGGTGATTTACAAGTTTACCAAGACAGGCAGGCATATACAACAAAAGCAGTTCAAGATTAGATAGAGCAGGACAAACTTGTTGGAACAAGTAAAACCAGCAGCCTATGAGCAACCCTCTCCAAAAAATTAAGCCATGCTGCAAATGACAATCTCTCAGCAAAGCAGCTTTCTAGAACAAACTGGCAAGGAGCAGGAAAAAGCAGCAGCAAATCTTCCGGTAATTTGACTGGCACTGCATGGCACAGACAGACTTTTGCCAGAAGACGAGCTCTCCCCCACTTCTGAGAAGGGCAACTAAACTCTATAAGGCTTCAAATGAAAAAAAAAAAAATCTTGCACTTCAACAGTTATTCAGATCATTACACCTTGCTTGGGAGAAGAGGCTGTTAATGTCACTTTCCGAGGGCTAACACCACCACCCTGCTCCTTTGCACTGCCACCAGCTTCATTTTCCACACTCAGCACTTAGAATCATAGAACCGTCAGGGCTGGAAGGGACCTTAAAGATCATCTAGTTCCAATCCCCCTGCTACGGGCAGGGACATCCCCACGAGCTCAGGTTGCTCAGAGCCCCATCCAACCTGGCCTTACAAACTTTCAGGGATGGAGCTTCCACCACCTCTCTGGGCAACCTGTTCCAGCACCTCACCACCCTCATGGTGAAGACCTTCTTCCTAACGTCCAATCTGAACTGATCCACCTCTAGCTTTAATCCATTTCATCTAGTCCTACCACTACCTGACATCCTAAAAAGCCCCCCACCAGCTTTCCTGTAGGCCACCTTAAGATATTGGAAGGCCTCAATAAGGTCTCCTCGGAGCCTTCTTTTCTCCAGACTGAACAGCCCCAACTCTCTCAGTCTGTCTTCACAGGAGAGGGGCCCCAGCCCTCTGATCATCCTTGTGGCCCTTCTCTGGACACGCTCCAGCACGTCCAGATCTCTCTTGTGCTGTGGGCTCCAGAACTGGACGCAGTACTCCAGGTGGCGTCTCATGAGAGTGGTGTAGAGGGGCAGAATCATCTCCCTCGACCTGCTGGCCACGCACCTCTTGATGCAGCCCAGGACACGACTGGCTTTCTGGGCTGCAAGTGCCACTGACAGCTCATGTTGAGCTTTTCGTCCACCAGTACCCCCAAGTCCTTTCATCATTGTCTCATCCACAAGACACTGCCATGCACAGCTGCCTTCCTCCCATTTAAGAACTAATGGAATTAAAAGGTAGAAGATTGTTAAAAGAAAGACTGATTGACAAAAGCCCACCCATGCTCAAGTTTCCATGTTAGACTCTTCGCTACAGCCTCTGAAAAACTATTGTCCAGCTTCTGTTTGTTATTTGCAGCTCTGCTTTAAAAAAAACCCTGCTAGCTTGTCAGCATCTGGAATAGAGAACAGCTCCCTGCTGCCAGGACTCAGCACACTGCTAACATCATGTGAACGCATTTGGGGGAACACGAAGGTAATGGCAAGAGTCCAGTAGTTTCAACCAACTCCCAGCTACACTGGATTTGAACAACAAGACCCTCACTCCGCTTGCAAGGCAGCAACTTCCAAGAAGTAAAAATAATCCCAACTTAATAGAAAACAGCACCTACAACACCACTAAAGATTAACTGGATTTAAATTAAGTACCAGCTATGACTGCAGTCACATCATTATTCCAATTCAATTCAGAAAGTACAATTCTTTGCTTTTAGTGTCATAAGGTCTAAGGGGAACTGTAAAATTTCAGGCACATGTATTTAGGAATAAACACTATGAGATTTCTCAGCATAGTCAACAAAGTGGCCTTCTTCAGAGACTGAAGTCAATGGCTCTGTGCAGCAGAGACCCAGACTCTAGACTCAGCCTCCCCTCTGCACAAACCTGCATCAGGCTGAAGGTCGAGTGGAATTATACTTTGCTCAGAGCTAAGTTTCTAAGTTCTGTTTCCTTTTGCTTTATGGTATCAAGTTAGTTACACCTCAGTGTGCAAAGACTGGGTAATATTCTGAATGTCTTATCAAACCATCATCTTGAAATTATCATGACCAACAGTGAAAAGCAAACCTGTATAAAGCATTCCAAGTGTTCCTTTCCAGATAAAGGGTTTCTTTGTGAGATTAAAGAAAGCTCTCCTGATAGTGAAATTTGGGCCCCTACCTGACCATCTTAAGAAGCTATGATTCTGACAAGTCTGACCCAAAAAATCTTTAAGGATATAGGCACAGTCCAGCACAATCTATAAGCAAATAGCTAATGTAACTATTTTAGGAATTGACCTTTCCTTTTTGTAGATCTGCCTATAGAAGATAAACCAAAAGATAGCTGAACAGCAGTCAACATGCCAACAAACCATAAACTTTTCATCTCTACCGAAACAAGCGTTCACATAATTTTGTAACCACTGAACTGGAATTCATTCGCAAGACATAAGGCTAACCAGGCAGAACTTACCAGTTGCAGCACAGCAGAAACAGTTCAGAAGATGGATAGGCTTGCTTTTGTCTGCTAGTCTATTACCCTTTCATGGAGGAGCTTCAGAGTGCCACAAGATTAGCAGCTGCTCCAACCTGAGGAAGCTCTGTGTATGCTCTGCCAGGAGGTCAGACATCCTCTCGGCACTGGGAGGGTACCTTCAGAGCCAGCACTATGGCATTATGGCCGGTGAAGACACTCTACCAGCATAAACTGACTTGCAGGGTAAATGCAAGGAAGCACCTAAGAACCCCCTGCCAGGTCTCCTAATCCATCTGGTCAACAGTTACTATTAACTACAGGGAACATGCAGGTAACACAAACATGGAATGGAGGCATTTAAAGTAAAATGCTGCTCACTGTAATAAAGTTAGCTGAGTTTTGTGATGGATGACACATTCTGTTTCAGACAAGCGTTATGTTTGGCAATATTTAATTTGTAATACAGTACCAGAACGTGGACGTGTGACTTCAGCCTCCTATAAGTAATGTAATACCACAGAATCATTTGTTCTTTGCTTTACGCTGCACACAGAGGAAACAGCTTCAGTGAAGTGCTTTGGAGAGGGAAAAGGATGGTTTTAAAGTTTGCTGTTTCTACAAAGGGAAAGACAAGCTCAGGGAGAATATACAGAATATTTCACTGAGAAAGACTAGTCCTTGGCATTGCTCCTTGCTGTGTCAAATTTCCTCACATTTATGAATAAAAAAAATGCAACAACTCGTGCAAACTGCTTCAGCATGGTTTATGTGCTTCTACTTCACTCAAAACCCTCAACACTTTCCTACCCCAAGTAATCTCAAAGCCAGAAGGAATTATCTTCTTATCCACAGAGCAGCTCGCAGAGCACCAAGGGGAATATTATAAAGAAGCCCCACAGCACACCTCTGCAAGGATATGTCTGCCTTGCAGGCTAGTTAATTCTTAACTTCAGCTGAATTACTACAGGGAAAAGAAAGACTGCACAACCAGCAAATCCGTCCTTTACCAAGTGCCTGAAGCAGTTCAAGAACAGAAAACATCATCTTCCTTGAAAATAGATTCTTCCAGAATTCAGATGTTACACCTTGGCAGTCTGTAACAGCTGTGTTTCCCCAATTGTATAGCAGGACAGCTGTAAAGTAATTATTAAGCAACAATGACTTTATGGGGATTATATTAACTAAAGCAATTTTTAAAAGAAGTTTTTAAAGACACATTTCTTTTAATTTTCCATTTGAAATTCTCTGTTAGAACTACACTATATACAAGCGGCAAATTTTATCAGTATAGCTCTGCCCAAACAACAGGGAAACACACCAAAACTCTAGGAGCTGTCTTAACAGGCATCAAAATGCTACATCACATTTAGCAGCTCCACATTAATTTCTTTATCCAAACTCATACAGTTCAAAACTGTGAAATCAATAAAGCTAAGACAATCCACCAAATTTTTCTTTTACTTTACATATTAAAAGAAGATGCAAACAGAGCCTCACAGCTCTAAAAATAATAAGAAATAGTGAAAACAAAACCACAGGCTGGTCCATTCCTCAGCTGAAGATATATATTTTGTTTATTCAATTTGTCTTAAATAGGTTAAATTTAATAGATGCGCATTTTACAAACCCAAAAAATCAAGTTTGATTCCACCTTTAAAAATTCTCAGTGTCTAACCTGCCTTCATCTAACCTTGATGCAAGTAAACTAAAGTAAAACCCACAAAATCTCTTGCACATCTATGTAACTGTTTATGTTAACATAAAGTAAGACTAGAAGTCAGAGCTCTGTGATCACACATGATGGAGCATGCATCCTGCCAAGCCTTGCAAACGGGATTTGAGGAACTGAGCAGGGAAGAAAACAGAGCAGAGAATGCACCACAGACTCCTTTGCCTCTCCTAAGCACCAAAGATTAACCACATAACCCCCACATATCAACCCAAAATTTGACAACATTTGTTAAAAATAAAAACAAGTTTTTATGATAATTTCTGCTGGCATTTAAAAACAGTGTCAACTGTACTTTTATAATGGCTTTCTGTTCCATGGTTAAAGTCAAGGGTTCTAAACTGCCCCAATGATAGGGCAAGCTGATTCCCACTGCAGCTGCTGTCATTCTGGTCCCCCTCACCTTTTCCTGCCAGAAGTTTCTGCTCTCTTACCCTACTAAAGCCAGCCTAAGTTAGTGCGCTCCCAGGCTGAAAACCTATAAATGAATTTGTCAGTGAAAAGTCATCAGCATCTGAGCAGGGACCTCAATCCTCCTATGTGCAAATTCTCATCCCTGCCCTTCTGCAAGTTACATCCAACTGCACATTTCCCAAAAGTGATACATGATTAAAACACACAGTACAATCAAAGATTGATGGTCCTGTTACACAAGAATGAATATAACAAAAGTACACCCCAAAATCTACCTATTTGACCATCCACAGTCCAGCAGGACAATTCACTACATTCCATCTTTCCCACCATATCTGGGAATGCATTCCAGAAGCCATACTGAACTTCAGCACTACTGTGAGATACAGTCACATTCCTGAAGAGAAAGTGCATCACTTCCAAAAACTGTCTGCCAAAACAATGTGACTCCACGCAGCAGCTTCTGGACCTGGACAGCACAACTAGCCTGAAAAACCAAAACCTATCATCTCGTGAGACCATCAAATCTCCTGAAGAGAAAGAAAATGCACTCAAGCACTGTCCTAAATCAGAACTTAATAAGAAGGATTCAACCTGCACAAAGCAGAAAAGAAAGTCAGTTTTAGTTAAACTATGTGCAGTCTCCAGCATCCCAGATAAATGGGAATACAGAAAAGTTTTGTATGAACCTATGCCAGCCTAAGCCATTGACAGCTGTGTCCCTTTCACCACATTCTCATCCTCTCTCCAAACATTCACACTCTTGCAACCACATAGTATGCCACTTCAGAGAGAGCTGAGCCAGCTGAAAGCTAACCTACAAGAAAAAGCTATCCATTTTTTTTGCAAATTAAATCCCTCTGCTGACTTACTACTCAGTCACACAGGCAGAGGAACACATGGCTGGAGCCACAAAAGCCCCAAAGCACAATGGTTCAAGCTGCTGCAGAATGGACGAACTGCTAACCAACATCACAATGTAAACTGCAAGCAAGAACGTGGCATTAAGTGCAATTCCAGTCAGCAAGGACAGCAGTAGATCCCACTCTTTAGACTTCATCAGCATCCATTGTAATGTACCACTGGCGGTCTGAGCACTTATTTCACAAGGTAGCTCTCCTTTTCTCTTTGCTGGTGTTCACTTGACAAAAGAGAACAGGAACACCAGACTGCCATCTATAGAGGACAGAAACAGAGTTTAGCTCTTTTAATAGAACTTTGCATGTGTCTACTCCCAGAGGAAGGGAAGACAATGCTACTGCTCCCTTTTCCAAACTCCAGCAGAGGTCCTCTGGCCCTGCACAATCATAATATTGGCACTGTTCTGGGATATAGCATCCTTTCTAAAGAGAGCCTCTTGAAAGCAAAGAATGCCAGCTATTAAACAGTTATTTATACAGAGCTTTAGTACAGTCAGGTGACAAAGAACTGCAGCCTTGCACTTAAAAACCCTTTAACTGATGTTTCACTTTGCACAGATGCACTGCTATAGCCTTTAAGTGACCCTCACTCCTTTCCTAGAAAGCTTTCCAAACTCAACCGGCACAAGGAGCAGCCTCATAGGGCCACGCCATAGCCACCCACCCAGTGCACTCATGGGCGGACAAACTTGAGCCATCAAAGTGGCTGTCGGCAGAGCTGAATCCCAAGCCGCTGTGTTACAGCGTGCGGATTAGGCGTTGGCACGTACATCCAGTGTGTGGAGCCCGGCTGGGGACGAGTAGCAACAGGTGAGCAAAGGGCTGCGTGGTTGGAGGGCGGCTGGCGGGGCAGGCGGCAGCACTGGCTCAGGGAGAAGACGCCTCAGACAGC
>NW_009718529.1:0-1735 GCF_000703405.1 Apaloderma vittatum
TTCTTAATTTTTTGGCAAAGTTTTTTCTTAAATTTTGGCAAAGTTTTTTCTTCAATTTTGGGCAAACTTTTCTTAAGTTTTTTCTTAGGTTTTTGGCAAAGTTTTTCTTAAGTTTTTGGCAATGTTTTTTCAAGGTTTTTTCTGAAGTTTTTCTGAAGAAGTTTTTTCTGAAGTTTTGGCAAAGTTTTTTCTTAATTTTTTTCTGACGTTTTTGGCAGAGTTTTTTCTGATGTTTTGGCAAAGTTTTTTCTGAAGGTTTTGGCAAAGTTTTTGGCAAAGTCTTTTCTGACGTTTTGGCAATTCTTAAGTATTTTCTTAAGTTCTTTAGTTTTTGGCAATGTTTTTTCTTCCATTTTTGGCAAAGTTTTTTCTTCAGTTTTTGGAAAAATTTTTTCTTACACTTTGGCAAATTTTTTTTCTTAAATTTTTTCTGAAGTGTTTTCTTAAGTTTTTGGCAAAGTTTTTTTTAAGGTTTTGGCAAAGCTTTTTCTTAAGATTTTGGCAAAGTTTTTTCTTATTGTTTTTGCAAAATTTTTTCTTAAGTTTTTTCTTAAGTTTTTGACAAAGACTTTCTTAAGTTCTTCTTAAGTTTTTCACAAAGTTTTTGGCAAAATTTTTCTTAAGGTTTAGCAAAGTTTGTTCTTAAGTTTTTTCTTAAGGCTTTGGCAAAGTTTTTTCTTAAGTTTTTGGCAATGTTTTCTTTAAGGTTTTGGCAAAGTTTTTTCTTAAATTCTGGCAACATTTTTTCTCAAGTATTTTCTTAAGTTTTTTCTGAAGTTTTTGGCAACGTTGTCTCTTAAGGTTTTGTCAAAGTTTTTGGCAAAGTTTTTTCTTAAGTTTTTTAATGTTTTTGGCAAAGGTTTTGGCAAAGATTTGGCTAAATTTTTGGCAAAGTTTTTTGTTAAGTTTTTTGGCAAAGCTTTTTCTTAAGGTTTTGACAAATTTTTTTCTTAAATTGCTGGTAAAGTTTTTTCTTAAGGTTTTGACAAAGTTTTTTCTTAAGTTTTTGGCAAAGTTTTTTGCAACGTTTTTTCTGAAGTTTTGGCGAAGTTTTATCTGAAGTTTTTGGCAAAGTTTTTGGCAAAGTTTTTTCTGAAGGTTTTGGCAAAGTTTTTTCTTAAGTTTTTGGGAAAATTTCGTACGAGTAAAAGGTCTCACCGCACCTGTGCTTCGGTTTCACCGCACCTGTGCTTTGGTCTCACTGCACTTGTACTTTAATAACAACACCAGCGTATTTCATTTAGACAGGTCAATAGGTTGCATTTCATGCAGGCATGGCAAATGTGATCTCACCCCAATTACCAGCGATTTTATGGAAATAAGATATATGAATATTAATAAGAGTTGCACCAATCATTATAAAGGTCGAAATTAATAGCAGACATTGTATGCATGTTTATGTTAAAATATTACGACTTTGTAAAAGAGTGTATAAATAGATGGAATTTTTGTGAGGTGTTTGAGGCATTGGGTGATTTCCAGGCTTCCCAGCACTGCAATAAAGAAGTGCCTGCTTATCTACGTCTCGATAACTTCTGTCGTTTTTGCAACCTTCCCTTTGAAAACTGCAACAGGGTGGCAGCGCACCGTTGGGCCTAGCAGCTGCGAGCTCCAGCCTAAGCTTTCACCGCAGAGGTGGAGGTGCCGGGCATAGCTCGCCCGTGGGGGAGCTCGGGAAGCCCGCAGGGGGCCGTGCGGCCTGGGCCCTGGCTGCGACCCCACCGATCACCGCGCT
>NW_009718530.1:0-9825 GCF_000703405.1 Apaloderma vittatum
ACTTTCAACCCACTCTGTGCCCAGTTTGAATGCTAATTGCATGAAGGGAAGCTACCTGATTCATCATGAAGCCTTTCATTTTCTGACAAGGTTAGCCACTGCTGGCATATTTTTGAATAACCTTCTCACTCCTAATATCTTGTTTGTGATATTCATATAGCTTCCAGTGCCCATGAAATCAGGAACTACAAAAAATAACCAGAAATCATGCTAGTATCTGTCACTTGCTATTCTTCTGTTTTACAAGCTTGTCATCCAGTTAGGGAACATAAGATACATTGTGTGACTAGTCCAATACCAGTAACAGACAGCAACTTGTCAAAATGAACATTTGCAGACAACCCACAGCATAAAAATGTTTTTTCTGAAGTGTTTCAGAATACTTACAAATAACAATTACATTCAGGAAAACCTGAGAGTAGCATTCAAACCAAGAAAGTCTAAACCTGTATTTTTGACTCAGTATTATTTCATATTCTGAGTGTGATGTGTGCCTGTTCATGTAGAGGATGAACCATATGACTTCTTCACCCATCAGTAAAATAAAGTAAAACATCAGCCTCTCAAATAGCAGTGCTTGCATTACGCATATGTTTTTTCTCTGCTTCTCTTGTACTATAGAGTCTGGCGTGACATTTATATGGGTACATCAGAGACCCTTTGAAAGAACCTCAGTCACTGAGGCCAACCCATATCCTGCCCATCGAGCTCTCTCAGCCTCCAAAACAGAACACCGTGTCAGGAAAGGTCTGTGGCCTGTTGTTGGTCCTGAACTACACCTGGAACACTTTTTGCATGCCAGGGAGCATTTAAGCAGTTTAACAACAGTGACCATCTGGTTGCAGTGCCCAGGATATTCCCCACCATCAGTTCACAAGGCTCACTGCCTCAAAAAACTATGTTTTTCTCCTGCAAATACCGTGAAGAATTTGCAGTGGAGCTTCACTGATGAGAGCCGAGGAGTAAGGAAAGCCAAACTCAGTGCAGGAAGAGTGTAATTTCCATTTGGGCAGAGCAGAAAGACAGACTGCTCTAAGATGTCAGTTCTCTGGATGGCAAAAAAAATGGCCCCAGAAATCTACATCTCCTACTAAAACCTGCCCCTCCATGATGGTGCATTAACAAGACCTGTATGCCTTGAAGACCAAGCCTTGCCAGCGAGTGCTGGGTGCTTGAAAAACCTGACTGAAGATCATTTGCTTAATGTTGTGCAGCAAAGATGGGAATGAAAACTACATCTCTGGAAACCTAGCTGAGAGCCAAAGGACACAAGTCCTTTCTTGCAACCCAGCAGTACTAGGGCTCAGATCAGGACTGAATTGTGCTGGTGGAGCTATAGAAGAACTGCTGAAATTCAGTGCAGACATCAGGATTAACCCAAGAAAAAATGGTGAAATTTCAATGTCCAAGTGGTCAGCCACCTTGAAAAGATGCTGAAGGACGAGAAAACGGGATCCCTGCAGTCCTTGCAGCAACGCAAGAACCAAAGTCAAGGTCTCCAGGTGTTGGTGCAGGCGCAGCTGAATGAATGCTACAAAAAAGGATGTGGTATCTTTGCTGATGAATTATCTGCGCTGATCCATAGTTGGTGTCCTCTATGGACCACATGGAGTTCCCAGAGCTAAACACTGAATGTGCTCTCATAACTCCAGCATAGTGAGCCAGTATTATCGACAAGCACTGATGCTCATATCTTGCTGTCAAAAAAGCAGAGGGAATGTGAATGAGACCCATAACACCACAAACACTCTGCTCCTGTTCTGGAGTTGAGTCGATAAACTGAAATCCCACGTCCTGAACTCACAGCACTTCTTTATAGTTATCTGGTTTTCCTGATTACCTTCTCTTGTGCTCGTACAACCTGGACAGCAGTTTCTGCGCCGAGGCTTGGCATGAGCAGGGCCACCTGTCGTGTGGGGGACAGGGCGCAGACTCCAGTAAGTCAAGTGGAGCTGCATTTCCTTTGCCTTTGCTGGAGGCAGGCTACATTCACTTGAATGAAGGTGCAGCAACAACAACTCCTTAAGTCCATCCATGCCTCCAGATAGGAAGCTATGGAGAGACTCAGTGCCAGGCCATGGAGCTCCTACATCAGCTGCAGCCAAGGCATTCTGTCTCTTGAAGGACTCTAACATCTGTATTATAGAGCACCCAAAGGCATATAGGGAAGGAAGGTTCCCCAAGCAGGATCCCTAGAAAAAAGTCTGCTGATCAGGGACCCCTCAAATGTGGCCAGTAGGAAACGTTCTAGGGCCTGGATCCTCCCCATCATCAAGATTTAAGATCCTCGCAAAGGGAGAGATGAGCCTGCATTCAGGATTCACTGCCCGTATCTCCCTCTTCCGCTTGAAATTACGTCCTTTCTTCCAAAACCTAGACAAGGTACCATGTCTTTCAGAAGGGAAAAGGTGCCACTCCACTTCTTTCCCAAGAACTTCAGAGGAGATTGAATCCTCAGTTTTTATACAAGGACTCCTTCCCAAACCCATCAGCTCTTCCCGCAAAGGTAGCGTCAGTGCTCCCAAACTCCTGTTTTACACGGCATAATCAAGCATCCGCTGGTCTAACAATCATGAAAAGAAAAGCATACATGGCTATGCCTGCTTCTCAGGCACGTCCCTCCCCACCTTGAGGGCTTGTGGGACCAGCTGCCTCACTGCCATTTGGAAGGTTTCTTGCAAGAAGCTGCCTCCCCTTGCCTTGGGCAATGCCATCCCTCCAGCAGGTACCTTTTCCCCGGGAGGCAGAAGGCTGCCTGTGTTTCTGACACCTCTCATCACCTCTCCTCTCTTTCTATTTATGCTGCAGTGGATGTCCCTGGGGAAGACTCAGGGGCTTCCACACATGCTGTCCCCAACTATTAGTCTCCAGAGTGAAGACTTGTCAGCTGCAGCCCCTTGGGTTTAGTCACCTGCCTTAGCAAATGCCAGTAGATATTTAGGTCAGTTGATTGCAAAGGCTTGCAGAGTTGGGTTGCTAAGAGCAGTTTGGGTCTCCAACAGCAGGACCTTATGAGACAGGGACAGGAGCTGCCTCTTGGAGCATAGCACCACCGAAAGCTCTCCTCCTGGAGAGCCACAAGAGCAGTGTGAGGCCAAGTTCTTAAGCAGGATGTCTGGGTAATCCCAAATTCATTTCCTGTTCATGGGTGTAGCAACTTACCTAATAGAAAATAGGTTAATTATGGCCCAGATTTACTCTGGCATAAAAGCAGGTGGAAGCAGTTACAGCAATAGCAATCCCTGGCAGGGAAAACAGCAAAATGGTGCAGCCCTATGGGAGGATACTGCAGTTGTACACAGTCACTGGTCTGTTCTGCTTTGCAAGAAGAGAATTGGAATAGGCTGCCTGGAGAAGCTCTGGAGTCTCTGTCTCTGGAGACATTCAAAACTCACCTGGATGTGTTCCTGTGTGACGTACTCTAGGTGATCCTGCTGTTGCAGAGGGGTTGGACTGGACAATTCAGAGGTCCTTTCCAACCTCTATCATTCTGTGATTCTGTAAAAGGCTGAAGAGGACGAGTAGGGCTGACTCCAAAAGCAGGCAGCGGAAACCATGCAGGTCTTGGCTTCTGAGTGAGAGCAGCCCCTCAGCATCCTCTGCCAGCAAGAGCACTCTGATAGCAGAGATCGTCAGAGTGAAGTCCTGAAGGACCAGATGTGACAACCAGGTGGGAAAAGGAAAGATGCAAAACTGGCCATGCTGTAACGTAAACTCTTCTTCATCCTGGGGCAGAGCAGTCAAAAATGTGATGGGGCCTTATTTTCCCTTCCAACTTTGGGGAGAGCAGAGCTGCTGTTGTCCTCAGGCCCTAACCCCACCAGTACCCTGGTGAGGAGTGTTGAAGCACCTTTATTCAAACCCTTTGTAATGATGGTTTACTTTCTTGCCAGGACCTCTAACATTTTGTAGCAGCTGCTACTTACACTTCTGATTTATTGGGCTTTGTTTGGTACACCCATGACGTAAAACATTACACAACCAGTAGTGAGTGTGGGCTGAGAAGTGGCCAGAAAAGACACCTCTTCTCTTAGCGCTGAAATGCTCAACATCAAGGCAGGTCTGCATCTAAACAACATGAGTAATGGTAATAGGAAAGAAATCTCATTAATGGTGTGGGAGCTGTCAGCTGAGACCATGGGGCTCTGGAGGAAGACTGGGCAGGCAACCTACAGAATTAGGACTCTGCTTCACGAGAGGACCTTTGGGCTCATTTAGGGAATTGCTAGGAAGAGTTGCCTTGGAAGCTGCCAAAAGGCATAAAGATGCCCAGAAGCTGGCTATTTTTTTAAAGAAAACACTGGGAGCTGAGGAACAAACTGTCCTGTTGGGCAGTTAGACCAGGAATTTCAGCAGAAAGCCTGCTTGCCTAAGCAAGGATCTTCTCAATGAAACAAACTGTCAAAAGGGAGTGCAAGGAAGAAGGGGAAACAAGGACAGACAGCAAGGGAAGAATGTAAAAGAACTGCTTGGGAATCTAGGAACAAAATTAGGAAGGCCAAAATCCCTTTGGAGGTAAAACTAGCTGGGACATAAGGAGTAGTAAGAAGTATGCTAGTAACAAAGAGAAGTCCATAAAGCGGTTCAGAAGTTCATGGACATGAAGAAGAGTATGAGCAAATGGTATAGTCTTACTGTAAATAATGCAAAGTGCACACTGGAGTGTAATAGGAAGAATGGAGCCAGCAGATCAGAGGGAGTTATTGGTCCTTCTACTCTGCACTCATGAGACACTCATGGAATACTGTTCCAGCGCCATAAGGATGTTGAGAAAGCACAGAAAAGCCAGTGGAGGGTTACTGAAATGGTTAGGGGCTTGGGATTTGGGGATCTGGTCTTAATTTTAAGAAGAGTAAGCAGGGAAGTAACAGTAAGATGAGGGGAGTAACAATAATCTACAACTGCTGGAAACGCAGTTACAAAGGCAGTGGAGACAAAGTATTTTGTAGTGGCAGAAGGTAAAACAAGGGGCAATGGCCATGAGCTGTAGCTTGGGAGGTTTGGGCTGGACACGAAGTAAAAAGTCACTTGGAGGGGGTGCAGTACTGGAAGGATTTATCCAGCAAGGCTGTGAAGTCTCTGTTCTTGTAGGTTTTCAGGACTTGCCCAGGCAAAGTCATAGCTGACCAGATTTAGACTTAATGGCAGTTCTGCTCAAGCAGGTGGCTGGACAAAAGATCTCCTGAGGGCCCTTCCAGCTGTGTCTTTTGTGTTTTCTTGGTTAGACCTGCCTGTGAAAGAAATGCAGGTGGATTGCTTCTGAAGGCATCTACATTGGGTTGTCCCAGCCATCACTGTCACATGCTGTCATTGTGACCCTGCTGTCTTGACTGCTCTTTGCCTGGTGAGGAGCACCAAAGGTGGCTGGCTGGCTGCTCAGCCGGAGCCAGAAGTTGAATCTGTCATATATGAGGTTCCTGAGACACATGAGTATGATTTGGCAGCTAAAGCTTTGGACTTTGGGGACCCAGACTCCTGGCTGCCCCTGGCTACAGTTGAGGGCTGTGGACTGTCCTGCCTGATGTCACCCTTGGTGCCCCACTCTTGGCCTGGCTGAGCCCCAAGCCCTGCCAGTGCTCTGGCATTAAGCTCCTTCTGACCTAAAATAGCTGACACAACTTATTTCCAGGTGAAATGTACTCATGTAGAAAGCCTGAGGCTCACTGAGACGTGTGGTCCTGTTCAAGCTGGTTGATTTCTCCATCTGGATGGGAACAGGCAGTTATAGGACAGGGTGATGGGTGCTAGCTATGAAAAACCTGGAAGCCATGCTGACCCTCACAGGGCCTCAGCCACCTGACAGAGCTGGACTGTGCTGTGGAGATGGCCACAGGACTGGACAGGAAGGAGCTGCACAGAAAGCCTCACTGGTGGGGTGGCTTTGGGGTAACATGGCCAAAACTGGGATGCATTGTGGTGGTGGGTAAACAAACCCAATGTCTCTCTCAGGACCATGCTGTTCTAGGGTAAGGTTTTTTACCTTCATCTGGTGTGTCCACTGAGGCCCTGGCACAGGCATGCTGCTGCTCTGGGAGCTGAAATGATTATTCTAACAGGGTTTGCTCCACTCCAACCCCCCGCCTGCCTTGATTTCACAGGTTTTCTGTGCCTTCATTGCTTCTGCCCTTGCTGCAAAAAAGCTCTTGCCTTATTCTGGCTACAGCAGCAGCAGTTGTTCACTTTATTCCTTTGCCAGAAGGCGCCAGGAGGAGCTGGGGGAAGGGAAGCCGTGTCTGACCGTGCAAGCGTGTGTGTGTGAGCGTGTTATCACATCTCTAATGCACGAATAGAAGCAGGCTGGTTCCTCCTTGACTGCTTCTCACCAGAAAGAGGAGGAGAATCTCATCTGAGCCAAATCTCATCTCAGCAAGGGAGCTGCTAGTCAGGGAGCTGGAAACCTTCCCTCTCTCCAGAGCTCTGAAAAAAGTAAGAGCCTTGTTCAAGTTTTTCATGGCTCCCTTGCATCTTCAGAAAGCTGAAGTAATTTATTCCAGAAAGTGTGATGTTTATTAGGATGGTAAATGAAGTGGGGAACTTACCTCTTATTTAAGACAGGCCACAGCTGGATGGACTGGATCCAGCTGTCAATCACCTCTGGAGCAAGTGTGTCGAACTCCACCAAGATGGTTAGGTAAGATAGGATTACCCCTTTTGCAAAGTCTTCCTTAACAAAATGGGAGCATCCTTGGATAGGATAAAATCAGGGTTTAGACACCGTAATTTACAAATTATGAGAAAAATCTTCACTCGGAATGCCATTAGAGAACAAGATATGTTATTTTATTTCCTCTGCTTGAGGGGCCTTTACAATTGCCACCCATAATAAATATATAAAATAAGCAAGACTGCACAGCGCCGACAGGAAAATAATACAAGTGCTTTCATCACATAAGTCAGCTTGGTTTATGCACGATAAATGAAAATTGTGAGCTCAACTCTTTGGCTGAGACCTTATCACTGGTGGCTGTTCACCCTCAGAATTTACCCATGCAAGAAAACCTCACGGCTTAGAAAGTAATTTTTATTTCCACTTGAGCAGAGACAAGCAAACCTGTTCTTGAGGCTGTTCTACATTACCCTGCACTATGAAATAATTGGGATTGGGCTACTTTGGATTTTGTCACCATACAGCAGAAAAACTTCAAAACTCAGATGAAGTCCACAGGAGTCCTCTCCATGGTTGATAATGTGGGTGGCACTGACAGGCAGTGTTCACACTCGGACCAAAACACCAGAAAATGCAGTACCTGAGATCATCTTTTAAAATTGCATGTAGAGGCAGAAAGTTGTGCTCTTCATCTGTGTGGTCCTTTCAGGAGATGACCTCAAATGTAGTATTAGCCATGTAGAAATGGCACTTCAAATTGTATATATATATTAATTTCCAGGAAGAACTTGTCTGCTTAAAATAATATTCCTGGGATGTTAAGTGCAGGTAGAATGACACAGTAGTTCAGGATATTTATTGTTTAAGTGCTCTACAGCACTGAAGACTAAGAGCTACTTGTGACCCCACCTGAAGAGTGAATTAAATGGAAGAATGTGTAGCTTGCTGGGAAGGCCTTGAAGATCTTTTCCCTCTTTTTTTTTCTTGTAACAAAACCAACCACTGCTATGGAAAGAGCTGAATTACTCATTCCAGACTGACATACTGCTTTAATATTTCTGCTCTATTCTGAGCAGTTGCACTTTTCGGCTGGTACCTGGAAAGAACATCATCTCTTAGGAGGCTGCACAGGATGGTTAGAAAATACCTGCCTACATGAGTCACTAGGGAACAGAGAGGGAGAATGAAGGCTGGAAGCATTAAGTTGCAAAAGTGTTACAGGCAAAAGAAGAATCATAGAATCATAGAATGGCCTAGGTTGGAAGGGACCTCAGAGATCATTTAATCCAACCTCCCTGTCATGGGCAGGGATATCTCTCAACTAGATCAGGCAACACATGGGGACCAAACGGCGATCAAACCCGCAACCTTGGTGTTATCAGAACCACACTCAACCGACTGAGCTAACCAGCCTCCTAAGAAAAAATAAGCATAAAGTTACTGCATCCAAGATCTATAGTTTACCAGATTTTTTTTTTTAAATAAAGAAAAACCCATTGGGCAACACAGAATTAAGGGAGGGAATTAACCTCTAGAGAATAGTGAAGCTATGGTTAACACGTCAGAGGCCGAGATTAGCTTGCCTAGCAGTCAGGCATGCATCTCCCATGCAGTTCTCTCTCACTGTACAGGTGGGATAACACTGTAAAAAAGAGAAAGCTGATGGAAAATAAATGCCTGTATACACATGTGCAAGAAGCATTGCTAGCACTGAGGTCCTGGTATTACCAGCAACTGAGATTTCACTGGAAAATTGAGTAATTTTATTCCTCACAGCTGCCAACCAAACTCTTAAGCGTGACTGCTAACACAGCACAGGTCGCTGCAGCAGCTCAGCTCCTGTTGCACCCCAGGGCAGCCCCAGCTCTGGATGTTGTGGTGGCCACTGGGCTATGCTTTGGGCTACCAACTCCTACTCCATGCCACCCGGCATTCTGTCCCCCAGCTCTGCAGTCAGACCTGGATAGCAATTCCTGAGCCGTATTGACCAAAGCGCTATCAAGCTGCAGGAGAGAAATGAAAAGTCACTCACAGCAAGGTCAAAGCACTTGTCCTCCTTGCATGTTAATAGGGTTGAGAAATAATTGACCAGTGATGGGGCGTTCATCAGCATTAGGGGAACTGGCCAGGTCACTTGTATACAAGCTGATATTCACTATGTGTTTAGCCCTGCGTTTGTTCACACTGTTTTAAAGGCTATCTTTGCAACCATAAGGTGCATTCCCATAGAATTTTTGTCTCTAAATGAGCCTCAGGAGCAAGGGGAAGGGCAAAGCCTCCCCCTGTGTAACTAGCTCCCTGCTGTAACTCAGAAACTGCTTTTAGAACAACACAAAACTCTAATGCTTCTGGATCAAAGATGCTGCTTTAGAATCACCTTTTCTGAATTACATAGCTGATTCCCACAGGAGATGCTTATGGCTTCACGGGCCTCTCATAGCCAGAGCTGTAATATTTACACTCTGTGTTTGTTTAAAACAAGTAACTCAGAGGCCACGGCATTAACCACCACCTGCAACTAGCAATCTCACTTTAATGGCCCTGCATTCCCATTCAGACTGCTCCAGACTTGCTGAATGGTGGACAGTCACAAACACCAGTAATCTACTTGCAGCAACAGCCTTGGAAATAGTGAAATTCCATATAAAATTTCAAGCCCACAGTCTTACACACGTCTCTCAAGACTGGGTGTGAGCTTCTCACAATCTGTCTTTCCAGGACACTGGCAAATTGAGTTCTTGGAGCGTCTGGCTCAGTAGCCAGAGGTTGTATAACACACTGTGTTAGCCTGGCCGTGGCATAAGGTGAAATACAGTTTTTCGTAATCCCACTGAGGTGAATTTATTTGTCATCACTTGAATGAGAAGAAATTTTGTCTGTATTCCCAGGTAGATAGAGGGAAGGAGCATATCTCCTCCAGATCCCCTCAAGCTCAACCTCCTCTTGTCTCCACCATTACATTAAAGCATGAACAGGCAATGATCATAAGACCGCCTCATTACAGGCATGTGGGATTCATCATGACAACAGTTGCCTGTGCTTATTACTGTTTGCCCTCTTTTGCATTTCTCCTCTGAATTCCCTTTTCTCTTCAGTCTCAACACTAGGGTTTTACCTGTGTTTTCAATTTAGGTTTACCCTGATGTGAAACACCTGCAGAGCTTTACTGTGAACGGTCAGTGAAACTCTTAGTAGATGCTTGGGCATAATTCATTCTT
>NW_009718530.1:9856-21422 GCF_000703405.1 Apaloderma vittatum
TGTGCCTGGATAAGGACTTCAGCCTTTGGTCCATCTTTGCACCACAGCGATATGTTGAGGCTGTCCCTGCTGAGGCTGAAGCCAGTGGTTGTACAGGACACCTTTAATCATCTTAGATGAGCAGCAATTAAATACTGTATCATCTAGAGAGATAATAAAGGCTTTTCTCAATATGCAGACTAGCGTGCAGAGACAGACGTGTCCAAGGCATTTTTTCAAATACATCGAGGAGGGCATTGGATGCTGCTGGGCAAGTGGGAGAGACTGCTGCTGGAAAACCAAGGCAGAGAAGATGAACAAGCAGGCAAGACCAGTGGCCCACTGGAGAATGAGGTCCCTTGCTCAGTGCTGCCGAGCAAAGCAGGGCTCTCCTGTGGGCTCCTGCGATGGGCAGGGAGGCGGCGGTGCCAGCAGCCACTGCAAACCTTGCTGCACCACAGCTCCCCAGCTCTGTGCCTTGGTCTCTCCCATGAATGAAAAAAATATCCAGGAACTGAAATATTGCCTAATACTCAAGATATGGGACCATACTAGGCTGATTTTACTTATGCTGGAGCAAATCAGCTGCTTTTACTGTGGGTCCTTCTGATTTTGCCTGTGTAGGAGTAAAGAAAATTGCCCCTTGACTTTTTCCTGCAGAGCTTGCAGTGTGATATATATACATATTTAATCTGCACATGCTGGCTAATGCAGCCTTGTAAATTGGGTCTAGCGCCTATTTTGGGCCAGCAGATTCTGTTCACAACAGTGCTTTACGGCCGTGTGTGTTAGGGCTCTCTCTGGCTGTGTTGCAGTGTGCAGCATGAGCAGCCTGTCTGACATTCGCCCGCCTGGTTTCTGTGGCTGTGCGGGAGGCAGAGGCTGCTGCTGTGCTGTCTGCAGAATTCCCATGGAGATATTATTGCTTTGCATGCATTTGAAGCGCACCTCTACACACAATCAAGAGCGCCTCTTATCTTGCTACTCGGCCTGCAAAACTTCCAATACTTGGTTGGACCAATTATAATATGAGTAGAGTGACCACAGAGACTTCCTGGGGCCCTGGAAGCATCAGTACTTTGCTTTATTCTGGCTACAGACTGCTTTATGACTGTCTTTAGGAAAAGTTCCCTTTTAAATGGACATATTTGCTTGTTTTTAAAGTGGAGGTGACTTATGCAATCAAAGTCAAGCAGTCTCAGATGAATTTTTGCTTCCTTTCACAGAAGAAAAATTGCACTGCGAGGCATGTGACCCAAGCAGCAAGCTATCTCTTGATGCAAAAGAAGTTTGTCCTCCTTCTCAAAATGAGCAACCTGGAAATTGATGATTATCCTGAAGTAATTGTGAGTAGAAGAGGCAGGAGCCGAAATGGGGCTTTTGCATGAGAGGGGGATGGAGGAAGGGAGAGGGATGGGCTTGGGAGATCACCCAAGTGTGGTACTTGGGTCCCCACTTCAAACCTAGCACAGGCGTTAGGATCTCAGAGTAATGATGATCTGTGGGGAGTCTGCTTGGATTTTAATGAACTCACTTCTCAGGGAGCTGCACAAGACCTGCCATCATTTTTGCTAGCTCAGCAGAGAGACACAGGCCTAGAAGCCTGGAGAGCAAGGATTGTATTTGTACAAGACAAGGAGTGAGAGGGGATGGTGATGTGCAGCCTATTTAAAACATTTTCAGAGGGACTTAGATCTCTCAGGAATCTGCACCCATGTCTCACATATCGTGCTGCATCTGTTTGAATAGCACCTTCAGGAGCCAAAGCTCTCAAGCTCTCACATATTTAACCATCAGTATTCAAACTAGAAGCAAAATAAAAAGCAAAGGATAGCCCCAGGGAAGGATAAATATCAGCTTCCAGCAGAAAAGCTCTTTCAGAGGATAACCCTTCTGCGGGGGTTCTCAGGTTCTGAAGGGTACCCATCTGTTTACAGCACAGTTTAGGTAGGCCCTGAAAAAGCTGGGCTTATAGTTCAAGTATCCTCGTTTTTTTGCTAGATTAAGAAAATACTATTTTTACATGCTGTTTACAAGACTGATGCCTGTGAGTGTTACCACAATTTGAGTATTAATTAAGGCATTGCAGCACGCAGTAGCTCTGAGACAGATGAGGTCTGTGATGCTGAATAATCCCTTCTCCAAGTTGGTCGAAGCAGCAGCCAGAGAGAAATAAGGACTCCTTCACAAGAATCTGACACATCCATCAAGCAGCCTAATCAATCAGCTGAGAAATGAGCAAGCAGACATTTTACCAGGTGATGTGGGGATGATAGCCCTGGGAAGGCGAGGGGACAGCACAGTGCCTGCTGGCGTGACCCAAGCCGCTGGCTGTCGTCCCTCGCAGCAGGTTGTGCCGGTTGTGCCCACAGCTCCCTCTGTCCTGCTAGATGATATGCTCATGTCAGCATCAACAAGAGCCCGCTGCTCCCTGAGGGGTGGGGAGCCAGGAACTGCGGTGATCCTGCATCAGTCCAGCCCTTGGGCAGAGCTGGGGGCTGGAAAAGGGTTCATCCACAGCCCCCACATGGGGGTCTTCTCTTAAGAGCCTTCCCCCACCAGGCAGACTTGTCTGCTCCCGCCGAGCTGCAATGGCCAAACTGCAGCACGTCCACAGCATCCTCATTCTGGTGGGACCAGGTTGTCCTCATGCCATCACGCTGCCCCAGCTGCTGCTCGGGGGGACCTGTCCCTCGCAGTGCAACCTGCGGCCCAATGACCCAGTGCCCCGGGGGTTTCCCACCCTCTGCCCTACCGCTTGGCTGCAGACCGGGACATCCGCCTCAGCTTTCCCTGACACCAAGTTTAAGTGCCACAGCATTTGGAGGTGAAGCTGGCTGAGGGGCAGGACACACAAATGCCACTGCAGACAGGAGAGCTTCATTGCGTTCGGTGGATATTTTCTACCAGGTGTCAAAGCAAGGCTGCGTTGAACAACTGTTTAGCCACACTTTAAGAAGGCTGCTGCAAGATGATGTGTTATTTCCTTTTTAAAGACAAAAGAGAAGGAAGAGTCAGAATTCACTAGCAGGTGTATTGAACCCCAAACCAATAGAACACGGTGTGTTTCTGTAGGACCTGCATTCGTGTGTGCTGCCCATGCTTTGTCTGACAGCAGAGCAAGTGGACACATGCTCATTGGACCAGTCCTGGTTTTGAGCATGGTGCTGGTGGCCCACCCATGACACCAATCTCCAGATAAGGGAATCACAAGGTACAATAAAACCTGCTTATTTTAAGCAGAAATGAACCCACTATTTTTTGGTTGCCTCATTGGTCAAGAAGCAGTTGGGCCGAATAATTATTTTCAGGACTACCAGAAGGCACTGGTCTCCATTTTAGACAAAATTGCAGCTCCCAGCAAAGATTCTGGCAGGTGTATTTTGAAAGGGTCTTTGACAGAGCTCCTTGCAATAAGCACAGCCAAGCCATACGTGAGTTAGCACATTTGAGAGACAAACCAGCAGAACAGGAAAAATCCAAATCTAACCCAGCACCATCTGCCACACAAGGCACTGCAGCTATATACAAAAAACTCATTAGTATCTGATGAGAGGGAGGCTGGGCCCACAAATAAATGTATTTACAATACAGGGTATGTGTAATGCTGTCAACATCCATGTGGCTCATGAAGTTGTGACACTAGTCCCTGGTGGCACCTCTGCCAGAGGTGGCCCTCGTGAGATCCACAGGAAAGCCAGGGGAAGGGGGGGCAGGTGTGGCACTTCCTGGGGCTCGCACTTACACATCACCTGGGAAAGCCTGGTGGGACACAGCCTATGGCAGAAGAAGGTGAAGCCCAGCCAGGCTTAATTTGGGCCCATGTTGATCAGGTTGAGAGCCAAAAGCAGCAGGACCGTAAGGAACCAAAATCCTCAGGCACAAAGGGCCCATATCCACACCCCCTGCCGCAGGCTGGCAGCTGCCTGAGACATGGAGAGAGGGAAAGCACGAGGGTTGGTGGCTGTGCTACACCTGCTGAGCTGCTCACAGCGGCATCTGCCATTGCCCCAACACGTTCCGGCAAATACAAGCTTTGTCACTGGTGCCCGATGTGTGGCAGGACACCGTGTCCCACTGTGCTGGCGATGCTCCTGGCACCAAGAGCAGCAAGGAGTGACTTGACGTTAGCATAGGGGGTGTCACTTTAGCTGTCCCCTCCAGCTGGCAGGGGCCTGGACTCCAGCTCTCTTTGTGTGACACCCACACATGGACACAGCACTGGGGGGGGTTGCTGTTCCCTTGGGCACGGGACATTTGGGGCCCAGATGCTGCTGCGAGGGGGTGGTGGCAGTGAGGGTGGAGGGGCTGCTCTGCAGGGCTGCAAGGAGGAGCCTGACTTGCCTTCCCCCCTTCCCTCCTGACCACAGCTTGCCAGCAACCAGCCCAGGGACTTGCAGACAGGATTTATCCCTTGGGGGTAACTGCAGAGGTGGAAGGACAGAGCTCATTTGCTGCCGCTGCTGTGGGATGCTGTCAGGCTCAGCCAGAGACACCGGCTTGGTGGGAAGGACCTGAGTCCTGGGCCAGCTCCCGCTCCAGGCTATGGCAAAGACGAGCTCATGATCTATGGCAGGCACTGGTGCGAGGCCAGAACTCATTGTCGTTATTATTATTATTATTATTTATTGCTTTATTTTTAACTGAGCGTTTGTGTTTTATGTGACCTCTCCCGCTGGGCAGCTCTGGCTCCCCAGGGAGGTCTGGAGGCACGCATGGCACACTGAAATCCCAACTTGGAGAGAGATGGCACTGGGGGCAGAGGAGGATTGGAAGGGGAGAGGGTGGCAACTGAGACTTCAGAGTAGATACAATCCAGAGATATTAAAAAAAAAGTAATTAAACAGAGGGAGGCAGAATTAAAAGGTCAATTCAGGGCTGCCATGTGGTAGCATCTTTAAAGCTATCATGCAATTGCAGCCTGGTGTAAGAGTGCATCACTATTATGGGCTATCCCATTACAAGCTCCCTCATTTTCTCTCTCCATACAGTGAAATACAATGGTTTAAAAGGGGAAAGCAGTGTCTCAGATGCAAGGCCATGAAAAAGAGCCTTGAAAGGCCGTAAAGACTGCAGCAGCCACATGGCCACATAACCCAGGGAAGAGGGTTGCATACTTCTTTGGCTTTGCCCCTTGCTCCAGGGAACCTGCCTGTCCCCAGAGTGTGTCCTGCCCCTAGGACAGCAAGAGGGGAAAAACACATGATGCAGGGACATAATTATTTTCCTTTCCTTTTAACGGATCTAGTCCAAAGGAGCAATGCCTTCTCCTACTGCTTCTTAAATATCTGGGATGCTAGCAGACTCCCTCTCCCACTCCTGACTTTTGCATTCTTCTCTCTCATCCCATCGTGACATTGCAGTCTCCAACACGCTCTGACACCCAAGGAGAGTCCTTTCAAACTCCTCAGCATTTGCAGTGAAATTTTAGAGACTGGAGCAGCTTTTTGCTGGTGCAGTCTCTCTGCTTCTTAGCTCACTACATTTTACTAGATGGTTTCAAGAATTATAGCCTGAAAACACTGCAACAAGTAGGCTTTATACATTGCCTCCCTTCATAATTACAGTGCTTGCACATTTAAAATGATTTAGTTAATTTAGTATTTTAAATTTCACACAATTTCAGGAGCACAGGGGGATACATTAGTCTGAATTATTTCCTGCCAAACAATTCTGCTGTGAAAACTGCCGAGGCCGCCCGTGGAGGTGTGCCGGCAGCAGAAACCACACTGCCATGGCTCAGATCCACATCTTCAGCCTCGGAGAAGGAGTTTCTATGGAGACATTTGCAGGAAACAAATGTATGGCTTTCCCAGCATGTGCCGGCACCACAGCCACCGCACTGCACGCTCACAGGCTGTGTTTTTTGGCAGAGGGGTGATGCCAATGAGCCCCGGCTCATGCCCCCTGCCAGCCCCTTCATGCCCCCTGCCAGCCCCTGGCCCTACCGGCGGCAGTGCTGTCTTTGCAGCCCTTGGGGACGGTGGTCAGGGGCAAGATTTCCCAGTACTTTAGCTAGGGGATGAATTTTGAGAGGTCCCAGGGTGGTAGCTTGCTGTAAACATAAATCCCTTTGTATGTTTGTGTGCATATAGCAAAGGCTGGGGAGAGCCACAAAATCATACATAAAAGCAGAGCGATGGTTTCCTGCGTTTTTCTAGTGCATCTTGGGCCATGTCGCCCCACTTCTGCATCTCCCCATGCTGCAATGCGTGTGGTTGGAGACCCGCATCCCATGAGACAGCTCTGAGCATCCCTGGACTCCACTCCCCAGATCTGCTGGGGTTTAAGGCTCCTCTTGTTAGTCTCTGAACCATTTCTTCCCTGGGATGGCTCAGCAAACCAGAAAGTGAGATGATGATGCTCAGTTACCTTCTGCTAGTTTAAAAGTCTTTTTTTCCACTCCCTTGTGATATCCCAGCAGAGTTTTCCTGGTTTCTGTGTGGTGGGGAGTTCCCATATGAGTAAAATGCCTGTGGCTTTCTTTGCAGAGGTAGACATGGTAGCTCCAGTACTCCAGCCAAAAATTTCTCGCGTAATAACCAGAGGCTGTGCTATAGCTTAATTATTTTTCCTATTAAGGTTTATCATGCTGTTTCAGCTCTCCTCTGCATCTCCTCTCAAACTGCAGCAATGCCTTGCGCTGGCCTGCTCAAAGGCTGTTGTTTCTCTGGGAAACGCTGCCTGTCACTGAATGCTAAAGCTGAGCTTGAATATATAAAATATCCCAAACACTTTGCCATTATCAGGCAAAAGGATAAATGCAGCCACTGATAACTTTGATCTCTTTGAAAGATCTGCACAAAACAAAGCAAAGACTTACAAGCTGAATGCACAGTGTTACTTCTATCTCAGCATCCAAAAGAGCAATTGCTAATGGACCTGAGCAAAATTTGACCCTGTACTGATTTCCAAATTCTGAGTTGAGCTGGCTTAAGTGAGGGCTGCAGCTCTCTGACAGTACAATCTTGCCAAATCTCAATGTGAAAGAAGGATAGAAAAGGCTCTTAGGATATTTGTAACATGTAACTGTTGGAAATATGGAAGACAGCACTGGCTGAGAGTCTCCAGCCTTCTTTCAGCCCTGGCTTTATAGGGGGAACAAGGGAACAGGCAGATGGCCACGTGGTGTTGAAGAGGTCTCAAGGAATAGCAGAAACGCCTCTAGCCTTACAGCCCAACCATGCATCTTTAGTAACACGCCCCCAGAGCATGCTTTGCCAGAGGTGCTGTTGCCAGTTAATGGCAAGTGAAGCTCTGCAGCCCAGCAGCCCAGCGGCAACCGCGGTAGCTCAGCTTGCCCAAAGACCAGAGGGGACATTCGGCACTGCCTGCCCATCTGGCAGTCACACAGTGGGACCGTGCCAAACAGAGGCCGTCGTGGCATTAAAATCCCCTTATTCTTGCTCAACTGTAAGAAGAGGTTATTCAAGCACTTAGTGAAAAGACCATGTCCTCCAGCACCAGGGTGATAATGAGGCTTTAGACACCAATCCCTGCCTGTCTCTACCTAAGACCCAGGCCTTGCCCTCTGTGGGCCCTCACATTTTGGGATTGCAGTGGGGCTGTGGTTTGTCGTCTGCATAGGACACTCTTCCTCCCTTGCCTATCCACTGCCCATAGGCTCACAAGCACCGGCCCTGCAGCCTGGGCAGAGGCTGCCACAGGTATGAGTGCCCAACTTTCAGCCAAAGGAGGTAGTGACTGTGCCCTGTTCCTGCTTGATTTTCTAGTTTCCTTGCTTTGAGAGTTAATAAATATCTTGCTCCATATTTTGCACAATAACAACAGTGCGCAGCTCAGGGGAAATTTGCACAAGGGGGGAAAAAAAAAGACTTTGCCAACCAGCTGAAGCTTGTTTACCTCCTGAGCGTCTGGAAATTGGAGGAACACTGAGCAAATACCTCCTGGGTGCGCTGTGCTCTCGTCAGCACATGGGCTCTGCTGCAGGCAGCTCCCCTGCCCGGGTGGCTTGACCCAGAGTGACCAACCTCACCTTCTTACGTAAAGGCACTTACGGAATACAGGCTACAAAGCTCAGCTTATCAGTTTCTGAGACACAGGGCTGCCCCAGCATCACGGCCTGAATATTGCTCAACTGTTCTGATGAGAGACATTGCCATGGGGCACTGAAACTTGACAGCTGAGCGGGTCTGAAGGACTCCTCATTTTCTGGCCTTGTGCCTTGCTGGCAGAGACTCTGGGGAGCAAGAGGCTGTGGCAATAGTCCAAGCCAAGCTGCCTCTGCTCTCATGGGACCACTTCACACTCCTTTGGTTTCTTTAAAATAATTACTGCTATGAGAGCTCAATGGAAAAACAAATTTATACAAGCCTTAACGTTTCTGGAACCCTGGGTATGCTATACAAGCAGCTCCAGTAAGTGAGGTTAGGAAGAATTGCTACAGTAGACCAAGGCTAGATATACAGGCCTTCCTAAGCCAGAGACCTCTGACAACATGAAAATAATCTTATTAGAAAAATACAGATTAGATACAGTAGGTAAAGAGTTGGGAGAGAGAAAGGAGCAGAAATACAGGGATAGAGGAGAGACCCTGTGATAAACTGCCTGAGTCATAACACCAAGCATGTCACCAGCACTTGGGTTGGGAGCTCACCTCTAGCGAACGTGGGTTATTTGGGTTTTGCTGCTGTTACCAGCTTGGCAGCCTTCAGAAGAGACTCACCGGCTGTTGAACGGATGGCACAGACATATTTTTGGCTTCTCAGAGCACAGGACACAGAAAGAACGAAGCTGCTTTTCTGGAGCGTGCTGCTGGTCGCTGATCGCCGCGAACACTGGCTCGCGCTGCCTGCCCACAGCGATCCAGGCTGGATTTGGGCTGGGGCCACTGCACTCTGAGCAGTCCGTGGGCTGGGCTGGCCAAGGGAACGGCTGGATCGCAGCCCATACCCTCACCGCAGAGGTGAGAGATGCTCTGCCTCAGATCTGCTTACACAGCAGCCCAGTGCCGTTATCCTCGCCTGCTAATCAAAGCCTGTGACTGCGACAAGCCGACGTTGCCCTTTTGCCTAAAGCTGCATTTTCTTCTGCAGGTAGCTATTAAAAGACTGTGCACTAAACTGCTGCTGTGCCCCTCCCTGGGAATACATTTCTCAAGAGAAGATGTGTTGCACATTCCCTCAAGCCTGGATTTGTGTACTGGGAGGGCACCAACAGACCCAGGACTGTCCTTAGGAGCTATCAGCAGGATGGGACCTCCTGCTGGCATCTCCCAACCCCATTTAAGCCACAGGAGCTGGCCATGCAGGAGGATGAGCCCCAGCCGCAGCCAGAGCCCCACACTCCTGATGGGACAATTACAGGAGGGACTGACTCATGAAAACCACAGAAAACCAAGCTGGAAGAGTCTTGAAAATACCTTTATCGGGCTGCCGCAAGGCAGGATTGTCTCTGGCTGTGTCACTTCTGACGCATCTACCCAACCACTGCTGGCTTTTTGTCAGTAGCTATTCATGCAGCGCTATGTATATTACTGATTGCTTTGCCAGCACTGCACTAGGTTCACCCTGACCCATGAATACTGAAGGAAAGTGGATTTCAGTGGGTTTTTGTTCTTTCTGCCTGTGGTGAGGCTTATCCACCACAGCAGGGAAATCAGCATCGTGGGGTCCTGTCCCAGTGCTCCACCAGCAACAGCTCCACGAGCTCTAGAGCAGCATGCCATCGTGTGAAAGCTCTCTAGCATGAAAACAAAGGAAAAGGGGATAATTACAGCCTCCTCTTCCTTGTTGCCTTCATTCCAAAGCACATATGTAGCTTAAGCCCTACTTGCAGCATCCAGTCCACATTCATCATGGTGCAAATCGCAGCACCCAGCAGAATTTTCACCATAGAACAGAGATGTTTGATGCTGATGCCCCGAACTCTGTTGCCTTCCAGCATGACACGGGGTGCCGAAGCCCCAGTTGCATGGAAAGATGGGGGAATACTGCGGGATGCTACCCAAAAATCCCATGTCTTATTCCCAAACACAGATGCTGGTTCACAGAGCAATGTTTTTGCAGAACCTGTGTCAGGGCTGTGCAAAATGGGCTCTGGGGCAAAGGCAGGGTTGCGAAAGAAGGGGAGGGCAGGAGGGAAAGTCCTGTCTTAATGCAGGCTCTGGCTGGCAGCACAACGGCTGAGTGGTTGGTTTTCCCTGTGGGTTTGGCTCTGTGCTTTACAAGGTAGGTGATGTCCTCCACAGTTTTCAGAAGGAAGAGGAGTGATTTGGGTATGCCCTAATTAACGGGAATTTCCTGGGCACCCCAGGCACTGAGGGAAAGGAAGAAAGGCAGCACAGTGCTGGAAAGAGGTCCAGGGCAGCTTGGGGAGGATCCCTGGCCCAGGAGCTGTGTGAGGAAGAGAGAAGAGAGAGAAAAATCTGAGCAGGTTATGGGTGAAAAGACGTGTTTGCCTGAGGGAGTGAGGCCACAACAGTTTTCACAGCAGAGGACGGAGCTGGGAACAAAGAAGGATAAGGAAGGATGCCAAAACACCAGCTAGCGTAATGCTGCTGACTGCAACGCAGAGACACTCAGGGAATTTGGCCAAATCTTAGAGCTGTAAGGTCCAGAAAAGAACTCTATTTATTTAGCTTTGGTTAGTAGTAAAGAGCACAAAGCTCTTGGCACCTGACGATAATCTTCCGAGAGAATAATACATTCAGCACTGCTAAAAGCAAACATGAAACTGGGAACAAATTAACTCAGCTGAGCCAGCCAGTGAATCATCCGCAAGCACGGCATCCCCTCACTCCCATCCACTGTCTGGGGAACACAACCTCCTCCCCCTCCAAAGCGCGCAAAGAAGCCTGCTCCCATGGGAGGTCTTGGGTGACCATGGGGAGCAGTGCAGCCCACGGGAGCCCTTGAGGAGATCATCACCTCCTCTGCAGTTTTGGCTAGGTAAAGGTGCACAGGTATGAGGAAAGGGGTGTCAAGCCATAATTTTGAGTCTCAGAATCATAGAATCATAGAATGTCAGAGGTTGGAAGGGACCTCTAGAGATCATCTAGTCCACCCACCTGTCAGAGCAGGATCCCCTAGGGCAGCCACACAGGAACGCATCCAAGTGGGTTTTGAAAGTCTCCAGAGAAGGAGACTCCACAACTTCTCTGGGCAGCCTGTGCCAGTGCTCTGTCACCCTCACAGTAACGAAGTTTCTCCTCATGTTGAGGTGGAACTTCCTATGTTCTAACTTAAACCCATCATTTCTTGTTCTATCAC
This sequence comes from Apaloderma vittatum, assembly GCF_000703405.1. Lineage (NCBI taxonomy): Eukaryota > Metazoa > Chordata > Aves > Trogoniformes > Trogonidae > Apaloderma > Apaloderma vittatum. The sequence continues at coordinate 21,067 of NW_009718530.1, forward strand.
TGCCCCTTCCTCTTGACACCCACCCCTCAGATATTTGTGTACAGGTTAATAAGATCTCCTCTCAGTCGTCTCCTTTCAAGACTAAACAGCCCCAGTTCTCTCAGTCTCTCTTCACTGGAGAGATTTCCGAGTCCCTTAATCATCCTCATAGCTCTCCGTTGGACTCTCTCCAGTAGGTCCCTGTCTCTCCTGAATTGGGGAACCCAAAACTGGACACAGTATTCCAGGTGTGGTCTCACCAGGGCAGAGTAGAGGGGGAGGAGACCTTCCATAGACCTGCTGGACACACTTTTCTTAATGCAGCCAGGATCCCATTGGCCCTCTTGGCCCCCAGGGCACGTTGCTGTCCCATGGAC
>NW_009718530.1:21554-25818 GCF_000703405.1 Apaloderma vittatum
TTCACCTTTGCCCAGCTCTCCAGCCTGTCTAGATCTCACTGAATAGTAGCACAGCCTTCTTGTGTGTCAGCCACTCCTCCCAGTTTTGTATCATCAGAGAACTTAATGAGGGTGCATTCTATCCCCTCATCCAGGTTGTTGATGAAGATATCGAACAAAACTGGACCCAGTACTGATCCCTGGGGAACACCACTGGCCACAGGCCTCGAGCTTGACTCTGTGCCACTGATCACAATCGTGTGAATTCCGTTGCTGAGCCAGTTTGCAATTCACCTCACAGTCCAGTCATCTATTCCACATCTCTTGAGTTTACCTACAAGGATGTTACGGGGGACAGTATCAAAAGCCTTACTGAAGTCAAGGTATATGACAGCCACTGCTCTCCCTTCATCAATCCTTTGTGGGATATCAGATTAGTCAGGCAAGACTTCCCCTCAGTAAATCCATGCTAGTTATTCCTGATAACCTTATTTTCCTACAGTTGATTAGAGATGGCCTTCAGAATGAGCCACTCCACCATCTTCCCAGGGATGGAGGTGAGGCTGACCAGCCTGTAGTTGCCAGGATCCTCCTTCTTGCCCTTTTTGAAGATTGGAGTGATATTCTCTTTTTCAGACTGTTACCACCTCCCAGAGGAGGTTAAAAGTCTCCTTTGAGTTTGGAAGGCTCAGCTGGTCTATCCATGTCTCTGCCTTTCCCTTGTGCCTGGTGAGAGAAGGACATCCTTCAGAGATCGGAGGCAACCCTCAGCCTCGGCTGCTGGCAATGGGGGGACAATTGTGCCAGGGGCTACCCGGTTTCACAGCTGTGCCTGACCAGGCTGCACTGACCCCACCTCATCCCCAAAACACCATGTCACACAGACCAGACCTGGCTCCTGGCCCTGGGGAAGGCCAGTGGGATTTACACCTCTGGCCCTTGGGCTCAGAAAACCTGGCAGTGCCCATCTAGGTCCCTAAGTATGGAAGCAGGCATCAGCCCTTGCTCCCAACATGATTGGAATTGGGATACTATACTTATTTTCTGCCTCTAATTGTTACAGCATACAAACTAGGCAAGCGGGGCTGCTAGCAAGGGAATTACAAATTGACTCATAAGTTCAAATAACAAAACATAAAATTTTTAAGCCTTGTTTTGGAGCATATTGCAACTCTCTAGAAGTTTCTAGTTTGGTTTTTCAAACACTCCAGCAGTTTGTCACACCTTATGGCCAAATCCACCTTTTCTGCCTTTGAGTAATATACAAGGAGCTCATCAAAAATCAATACCAGCCCTTTGCTGGAAAAAAATATGTTCATGAGGATCATTCCTAGTGGTCTGCAACCCAAAGACCTGCAAGAGGAGAAGCTTGTGATCTGCTGGTCATGACCTTAATGATTTTTGTACCAGTAGGATGGGTACCAGCAAATGGAGTCTCTAATTCATAGGAGCTCCCTTGGTTTAAATCCCCCATGGGCATAAGCCTGGGTTGGGCACTAGCCATCACCAAAGCTGGCAAGAGCTCTGCTGCTGAGCTGGTGAGCAGAGCAGGGAGAAACACCAGCATCTGCAGGGGCTTTGTGCCTTCCCCTGTTGATGGACCAGCAACTGCTGTTGTTCCAGTGGTACCACATCTGAGGGGACAGCAAGTTATTAACCATCTGCCATGAAGTGGAGGACGGCAAAAGCTTTCAAGCTAGGAAGTGTGGGATCAGTGGCTGCTCTCACAGCCCTACTGACAACACACTCCTACCCTGGTTTCATCAATAAAGCCTCCACACATCCCTCCTGCTCTCTGACAGCTGCTCTTGAGCATTAAGCAAAAAATGTACTTTCAGGGTAAATATAAGGCTTCAGTATTTTCCAGGGCTGAATGCATCCAGACTGACGGCCCTGATAGCATTTCTGGGCTCAGCACAATGTATGAAGCTTGCAGGGCATTGAGATCATAGACTATCCCAAATCAGGCAAGAAAACCCATGAGACTTTCCCTCCTCATAGGATCTGCAGCTTCCTACCTTCACCCTTTAGATATGCTCACCTTCTCTTCCAATGTCATTAGGCTCAAACTTAAACCAGGTTCTACCAAAGAAAAATGAACAATGAAAGAATGATGTTGTCACCTCCCTTAAGATGGGGGATTTGTGTCCCCAGAGGGGGGAATCACATTTTCCCTGGCCATTGGAGCACAGGAAGAGTGCCTGGGCACTTTTTCGATGGGAAGGATGCCTGTGGTGCTGCGTTAGAGACTGTATCACGGTAACTGGCTTCCAGAGGCTGAATTTAGGTTTGTGTAGGTGGTGTTTCCCAGCTGTGGGTGTCTGGCGTTGCTACCTTCCCACAGAGCTTCATACATGCAGTTAACCCCTCCATCACCAAACAACGAACACAGCAAGCCCCACGGTGCTTGCTGGGGCTATGCACAAGTGTGGGCAGAGCATCCAGCCACACCAAGTGTGGGCAGAGCACCCATCCTCCCACTGCCACAGGCACCTGGGTTCATGAGGGCTCGCTTGCAGCAGAGGAGTCCTGGGCTCTGTCTCGTGCTTGGGAGAGAACATTCCCAGGGGCTGCTGAGACCTGCTGCCACCTGTCCCCCAGCAGCACGCCGTTTCCTTCAACTCCCTGTGTTCACATCAGTCTCTTGCCATTCATCCTGTCCCCATTTCCTTGCTCTCCTCTAGGTCAATCAACCCCTCTCCTCACGTACCATCCCAGTTGTCCCCAATGGTTTCTCCCCTCTTCACCCCATCTCAGACATTCCCTGTCTCCTGCCAGCCAGGCTCCAGCTCCTCAGACCTCAGGGTAAGGACTGCGTGGCCACACACCATTTCACGTGGCTGAGCAACGGGGAGCACTGTCTTGAGGATGGTCTAAGCATGCATCAGTCATCAGTAGCTGGCTGGTGTCACCTGCCTTGGGTGTCAGCCTGCCCTGGGCACTGCAGAGCTGCAATATCCCCCTGCTTCTGCTGAACAGCAGCTTGGTTGGCACAAAAGCTTTGGAGAAGCTGAGTAGGACCAAAAAAGTCTTAAAAAAATTTAGCAAGAGAAACAGTATTTTTAAATTAAACATGTTTTTAAAGTGAAGTTTAACTGTTTATAAGTGAAACTCAGGAGTTTGGGACATGCTCTAGAGCCAGTCAGACTTCAGGAGTAGGACTGCCCTTGCATACATTGGCTTTTTAAAAGTCAAGTCTTTCCTAAGCTAATTGTCAAAATCAGTACAGGACCAAAGATCCGTGACAAGACATCTTCCCCACGCCTTCAGAGTCCCACCTCAGTTGGGAAGCAGTGCCTTTCGGGGATGTATCTTCTCTCATTTGTCCAGAAGAGGAGATCAACCAGGCACTTTGCTTTTCTGTCGCTGAAGATAGTGGGATGGCAACTAGTGCACACAACGATTACACAGTTTTTTGTTTCTTAGTGCTTCTTTACATGTTAAAAAGAATTTATGGTGTTACATATTGACCCCTAACCATCTAGGGTATTATTTTTTCACCACCTTTTCCTGATGGCCTCTCATGCCACCTGGGCCAGTCACAACCCTGACCCACACATATTGCTGTCCTCCCTTGTTCTCTTGAGTCTTGACACCAAGTTCTCCTGATTGTAGAAATCTCAATCCACCCACAGGGCTTGATGGCTGCAGGCATTCCCACGAGCCGGCCTTGGGCACATGTCCCAGCAATGACCATGCGTGGGTGCAAGCCGGGGAAGAAACGCAGCTGTGCAAGGGTCTGCTCAGCTGCTCTGCAAAAGAGGAGCCCAGGCATGAGGGCATTGTCCTGCCTTCAGGTTGTGAAGCATCCAAACAAACTTCTTTTAATATATTTTAGTGTAATAATTATATCACGGTAGAAATGAGGTGCTCAAGACCAATGGCAAGGTGCTTACACTCATTAGCAGGTCTTTGATGGTTACTGGGCTTTAATTTTACAAGTGAAAGTGAAAAGCTGACTCACTGTCATGGTTTAACCCAGGCCAGCAACTAAGCTTTGCATAGCTACTCACTCACTCCCCCCTAGTGGGATGGGATGAGAGTCAGAAGGGTAAAAGTGAATCACAAAATCACAGAATCACAGAATTGTTAAGGCTATGTCCCAACACCACCACATTGGCCAGACCACGGCACTAAGTGCCACATCCAACCTCTCCTTAAACGCCTCCAGGGACGGTGACTCCACTCCTTCCCTGGGCAGTGCATCCCAGTGCCTGATCACCCTCTCCATGAGGAAGGGCTTCCTGAAATCCAACCTAAACCTCCCCTGATGCAGTTTCAGGCC
>NW_009718531.1:0-32277 GCF_000703405.1 Apaloderma vittatum
TTCCTGTGCGATCTACTGTGGGTGATCCTGCCCTGGCAGGGAGGTTAGACTAGATGATCTTTTGAGGTCCCTTCCAACCCCTAACGTTCTGTGATTCACTGGCATAAATGGTAGCATGTGCTACTGCTTTCCTTTTTATTCCCAATCAGAAGTTTTCTGGCCTCATTTTTTATACTAAGATTGAGATCCAATGTCAGGTGCCAGTAAGAAAAACACAGGAAACAAGGGGGTCATAGTATTGTTTTGTTAAAGGTTTTATCTTCTCAATGAGTAATTAAGTTGACTTTAATTTCTGAGTGTCACTTATAAGCAACTCACTAGATATAAAAACCTTGTGAAAAGAAGAATATTGGAAAAGTGCCATTATGACAAATATCTCTTCTAGTAAGAAAGCCTAAATCCAGGGCCATAGAATCATAGAATGGCCTAGGCTGGAAGGGACCTTAGAGATCGTTTAATCCAACCTCCCTCTCATGGGCAGGGAAGCCTCTACAGGGATCTTGGACTTCAGCTGGAGACTGAAGTTCTAACTCCTCTGCTGTCATGTATTCTGGGTCATGACTATTCAACTTCTTAATGCAAAGTACCTTTATGATACCTCAAGTAAGAAATGTGGTATAAAATCAAAGCCTGCTTTTCTCTACTAAGGTATCATCGGATTCGAAAGGCAAAAGGAGGTGTATAACTTAGCTGTATCCCCAGCACAGACATCTTGGTGGAAATACAGGACAAACAATATAGTCAGGTTATGCTAAGACACCTCTATATGTCCTATAGCAGTTAGGACCTGTATCAGAAAGGTCTTTAGAGATTAAAGAAGCATGTAAAGTGAGAGTTTTAATCTCAGGGAGGGGGTTATTGACTTGGACCATTATTCATTATGATAATTATGAGCACACTAAAGAAGTAAGCACATTTCTGTAGTTATTTAAAGGATTACTTCCTTCTGTCACTTCTTTTAACTGCAACCTACAAACTCACAAGACATTTTGGACATATTAATGGACATTTATATGAGCAAGCAGCTTAGAATATGAGATTATCTACTTAAAAGCCAGTAACTGAGAAAAGAAGCAATAGAGTATTTATAGAAATCTTTTAACATGGTTAAAGGGTCTGCCCACATCAAACAAGATAAAAAGCAGGAAAAAAAAAAGATGTTAAGAACCGGTTGTGTTTCAATGGAAGGGACTGAAGAGAGTCACAATGATGAAAAAGTAGATGACCATTTCTTTCAGAGCACCTTCCAATTTCTAAACCAGGAAATTACGTGAAAATTAGTAGTACCTTCCAAGCTGATCTTCAGGAAAGCACACAGCAAGTCAACAGTGATGGGAACTACTCTTAGCCTGCTGCTTGGATATATGTGGTTGTTGAGCAACATGCAAAGAGGCAAAGCTCTACCTCCAGTTCCTAATGATGGGCACTACTGTCTCCGCAGGCACATGGTGGCAGTTTAGGAAATCCTTAGAGAGATGAAACATCTCTTTTCAACATCCAGTTTAAAACACGAAACTCTGGCTTGGACCTAGCCTTACAGTAAGGAAGTCGCTCTAAAACAGAAAGGAATTACCCTCTGTATTGGCTTAAGGAAGGCTGGAAAAAACTTGGAGCGGGCATAAAGAGCAAATTTTCTGTGTAAATTTGTGTAAATAATGAGTGAGCACAGAAACCAAACTCCCTTTATATAGACTTATTCTGTGCTGTTTTTATCTATTCTAAGGATCTGTCCAGCTTCTTCTATGGGAAACTACAAAAAAAAAAAGAGTGGCTTCATAATCCTAAATGAGATGCCAGCAAAACAAGGAACACCTTGCAGTTCAGAAAACATAATTTGTTTAGAGATAGCCATGTATGACTGGATCTTAAGTTTTAACTAACTTGGAGGGTTTTGATCAGATTATGACATTGAAAATGCAATGAATGACAAATGCTTAGGGTGAATCACTGAGACAATTCTCCAATGAGTTCATTCAAGAACTTGCTTAAAAATTTATTTTACAATTTAAAAAAAGTAAATCCCTAGAACAACAACAAAACCTGGCCCTCAGAATAGCTCTGGGAAGGTTCAGAATCAGAGAAGGGAGTAAAAAATCTCTTTAACAAAGAACTTATTGTGGAACATCTGTACTATACCTTTTTGAGCGACTTTTTGTGAGACTGATTGGAAAAAGGCAGTTTGAGATACATGAGAAATATTTGTTCAGGGAAAACGAAGAGAAGAAAAGCAAATGCTGAGGGATTTTGCTCTGCAACAGGGAGAATTTCAAGGTGACTTAGAGAAACACTTAAAATGAAAAAGGACTTGGTTAAAGCTGAAAAAATAAAAAACATACACCAATAAGGAGTTCAAAATGGCTCTATAATGGCCTCTGAATGGATTTTCTGTTATTTGGGCTTTAGCTAGGGAAATACAGGGTGGCTTGACAGCAGGAGTACATATCAGTAATTAATTTTCAGGTTTAAAGGTGCAACCTACCCAGAAAAACCTTTGCTGTTTTTAATGAAAACAGTTGTAGCTTGGACCACAGATGAAGGAAGAAAGGTTTTTATTTATTTATTTAAATTACAGCTTTGGACAGAAAAATTAAACTCAGTAGGCAGAAAGATCCTGCACAGATGTGAATTGATCTTGTATGTGTTTCTGTTGATTGAGAAATGGGCATACTGGCTGGGATTAAATAGGAAAAGAGTACCTCTCCATTATGTTCATGGAAAATTTTAAAAGATTCTTTTATTTAAGAACCTGAAATATTTTTCACTTTGGCACAATTACGTACTTTTGTTTTCCAGCCAGGACAAAGTTTTCTGTACTGAAAGTACGGATTTATTGCTATCATGTAATGTTCTTGAAGCAGTTTTTGGACAGAGCTAGGAAGACCCAAAATATGTTGAGCTACCTTTTTCACTGGGAAAATTGCAAACATCTGGGATACAAGTACACCAAAACATTACTACAGTAGCTTTTAGCTGCTTTACATAGATTTAGAAGAATGATTACCTTCATTAAAATAAATTTTAAAAAAGGATGCATAGAATTTTTGTGACTTGACAAAAACACAGACAGCTATGAGTGTAAAGCAAATTTCCCCAAATATGCAGTTTAAAACATGAAGCTCTGTCTTGGACCTAGCCTTACAGTAAGGAAGTCACTCTAAAGCAGGGTGGAATTCCCCTCTGTATTGGCTTAAGGAAAGCTGGAAAAAAAGTAAGAGCAGGCATAAAGAGCAAATTTTCTGTGTAAATGCTCTTGGCATGGTTATAGTGAAAATTAAGATGTGTTTGTGGTCTCTACCAGCATCTTTGGTAAGAACAGTAGTAAAGACTAAAGGCTTTGTTACCACTCTGTCATCTAAAATTATGTGTAAGCAAGGTTGTTACCTACTTGCTAACGGAAGGTGACGTATGACACCCATCCTTGATGACAGCTATACTCAAGACATGCTACAGCCCTACTTAAGCTTACTTTCCAGGTATGCTCATGGGCTCAGTGGGGAGCAGTGTTCCTCTATTCCAAAGTACTGTCACCCAACAGAAGCAAGTTCAGAAAGATGAATGGTTGGTACTGTGACCTCTGCAAAATACATTTTCAAAGGTGTGGCAATGGGAGAGCATCATGTTGTGGTAGCTCTAGTCTGGTGCCATGAACTGAATGCTGATCAGCAGCTGGAGCACATTTGATGAGTTGCTGGAGCACCTCTCCTGATTTACCTTCTTCTGCAGGGGATTCAGAACCAGAACAACTCTGTGATGTGAGGCAAAACATGGTAAGTGAAGGTAGTATGGAATTTCATTTCAAAAGTGCACCCTGCTCAAATTGAAACACTTGAGTAGACACACCAGAAGTCACTCAAGACTGCAGTTTCAGTGTGCACACTTCTGACATCTGTTTCTTAAACTCTGTAAGTAGTTACACAGGATTTATAATATTTTATGCAGAGAACAATAAATTGCCTATAATGACTACAGACCTTGAGAACAGGGTTCAGTATATATCCCTAGGATAGTTAACTGGGTCCTCTGCCTGAGGAACATAAGTTCATCACTGAGCCTGATTTGAGTGCCCTGGAATGGAGGGAAAGAGTCCACATGCATGAGATCCTAGTGGAGTAGGACAAAATACACTTTAACCTGTATCTCTCCTGCTTTAGTTAATTAGTTCTGTAGGGATTATAACTACAAAGTACAGTACGGGACAGAGCTTTATGGTAGAAGTCCTCTGCTGTGCAGAGTTCTGCCCATTCAAATGTTAGCCAGTAAAACACAATAACTGAATAGATCATATTTATCTGGAAAGTAACTATATCTAAATTTTAGACTGATTTTTCTGTGCTATCAAAGTTGTCAGGTCTCCACAGAGCACTTGTCAAGTATTACAACAGCTGGTTGAGGTTGGAGGGCTGCTGATTGCATTGAGATGCAATCTGAGAAGCTGCTAAAAAAACTTCAACCAAACAGTGCAATAGCACTTTCTACTCCAGGTAGGAAAGTTGGATGGAGTTAAAAGACATTAAGGATTTTGAAACTGCTATCCTTAAGCTGAGAAGCGAAGGAAAATTCAATCAATATCTCACCTCTTTTTTTGATTATGGCTGCATACGCCATTTTGGAAAAAAAAAAATGTGATGGTCACCTGAGGCTTGACTCCTTATCCCTCAGTAAAATCCTTGACCTCTTCTGAGCCTTATGGAGTTGGACTCAAGAGAATAATCTGTTAGATGAAACTCCTGGCTTTTAGCTCTTGGCTGCTTGGAGACTGATCACCTAAGAATTTCTGCTTCATTCCTACTTCCTAAGGCTTTCTGTTCACTGATGCTTTGAACATCTGAACTCTGGATGCTGGCAATGTTCTTTTTCAACTCAAAATATTCAAAATTCCATATTTTTGTTCTTGTATATTTGTAGCTAAATACATCTCTTTGTTGGTGGTGGTTTAGATTTCCTCTCTGCAAGACTCTCGGAAATGTATGCTCTTTGCTGCAGGTGAACTCATACTTTTTTCCCCATTATAAAGTTCCTCGTGCATAGACCAGGTGATCAAGCTCCCATGTTTTCCTTATTTTGAAGATAGTGACCGTCCTTTACTACCGACCTTTTCAGGTGCGTAGCAAGGCAGAATTATATCTCAGCTCTGTCCGGTGCTTGTTTTTCTCATACTTAGCTGCACACTAATGACTGATGATTTCTACACAGTTTTCTGAAATATTTTATTGTATATAAAGCACATACCTACTGTACAGTTCCTCTGCATTGATCCCACTGAACTCTTCTTTCATCTCTTTACTCCTTATTGCAGATTCTGTGGAGTCAGATGGACCCCCTTATGGCTGATTGGAGGGGGTTCCCCATTTGTTTTCTATTGATGACTCATTATCAGATTTGCTCAGTTTATGAGTAAAGGGATTATTTTTCTAAATGGGAATTCAGCCTGAGCCTCGCAAGTCAAGCTGTGTTCCCTTCTGCTTCTCACATTATCACCACCAATAAAGAATCTGCAGCCGGGGACTCAGCTGACAACTTTGTCACTGATGCATGAAGCAGGAGAGACTCTAGTTGTTCTTTCACAGCTGCAGTGGAGCTACACTATGAACTGAAGCTGAAGCTCCTTTTTTTTGTACTTAAACAGAAGCAGATGGGACAGGGTGACTACCTAGAAGCCAAAATATTGAAACTATTGAAAGTATATTTATGATGAGATTGATTTCTAAATGGTCACCACTTCCTTTTGACTGTTCTCTTGCTCCATTTATCAAGTGCTCTAAAAGACATCTCCTGCAACAGTTTTCACTCTCTCCTATCTTTTTCCTGCTTTGTAGTTGCAATGAAAATAATTTTTGGCTTCTTCATTCTGTGGCCAGCAGGACTAGGGAAGTGATTATGTCCCTGTACTCCACACTAGTGAGGCTGCACCTCAAATCCTGTGTTCAGTTTTGGATCCTTCACAATCAGAAAGAAATCAAGATGCTGGAGAGGATCCAGAGAAGGGCAACAAAGCTGGTGAAGGGTGTAGAGCACAGGTCTTATGAGGAGTGGCTGAGGGAACAGTGTTTATCCTGGAGGAAAGGAGGCTCAAGGGAGACCATATCACTCTCTACAATTACCTGAAAGGAGGTTGTAGAGAGATGGGGGTTGGTCTCTTCTCCCAAGTAGCAAGTGAGAGGACAGGAGGAAATGGCCTTAAGTTGTGCCAGGAAGGGTTTAGATGGGACATTAGGAAAAAATTTCTGAAGGAGTTGTCAAATATTGGAATAGGCTTCCCAGGGAAGCAGTGAGTCCCCATCCCTGGAGAATATTTTAAAGATGTATAGATGTGGTGCTTAGGGCCATGGTTTAGGGATGGACTTGACATCATTAGATTAGCAGTTGGACTCAATGGTCTTAAAGTTTCTTTTCCAACCTAAATAATTATGTGATTCTGTGCTTCTCGTTCCTCATTCTGCATACAGATCACTGCTCTTCTCTCAAGGTTTTTGGAACTTCAGCAAAGACACTTCCCTAAATCTGAAAATAAAAGCGTTTTCACTGGTGTCTGATGTTTGAGACTAGCTTTGAGATAATTTTCCCTCGATGAAAGAAAAAAAATATTGTGAGATATTATCCAATTCCTAAATTTCTTACTTAAATTTGATGGCTTTTTTGCTTTGTAAATGAGAAGATGAACTCTTTGTTTCATACAAAAAGTCAAAACTTTAGCGGTCAGAGATGATAAGTCATGCAGTTACTGTGACTAAGACCATCCTGAGAAACAGTACTGAAATTTCTAGGGGATCTGGAAGTTCATGTGAATGAATTTAAGATTTTTAGCATCCAAATTGCAACTCAGATGGGAAGAGACTGGGAAGCTACCTGATATTTAATGTGAAAGTACTTCTTGGTTTTCAACTTAATAAAAAAATCATACATCACCAAAAAGAAAACCCTACACCAACAAACTCTGCATCACAATCAGTAGCGACAGTCACACAAGGAGATTCTATGTAGAAGAATTAGAAATCAGAATGTAAACTACCTTCTTTTAAGGTCAGAAGCAAAGGAATTTTTTAGTCAGACAGTTTGGAAGAATTTGACTTAACCTGAAGTTCTGATCTCATGATCCATTCAATTTTTGTAAACCCAGAAATGAATAAGAATTATCCAGAAAACGAAGTGTTACGGAGAGAAAATTTAAAGTTTCTGTGGACTAGAATATATGGAACAAGGTAGTCCTAACTGTGGGGGAACTTTATCCTTTCTGGCTGTACTTTATACTTAACAAAACCAAAAATATTTTATAATTCTCTACTTTGCAGTGAGGGCACAATGTAGAGGTAGTACCACTTCTGGTACCACAGATTCAGTACCGAGGACTCTGATGTGCCTCTTGATAAAGAGCAACCTGATCTAGTGGGACGTGTCACTGCGTATGGCAGAGGAATTGGACCTGGTTGATTTTTAAAGTCCCTTCCAACCCAAACTGTTCTGTGATTTTAAGTCAGCATAAGGAATGGCTCTTTTCTGACTAGGCCTTATCCAGAGCAACAGGTTATTAATTTGGGATTTCTCAGAGAAGTCATCTCAGTTCTCCCATTTCCAGTCACTTTTGGAGTCTATGAAGGCCTCTCCTACTTTTTTTTCTTTATAGAGCTCCACATCTGTAGCTCTACATACCCAGAGAGAATCAAAATTGCTATGTTCTTTTTGTTTTCGAACTTAACATCACCTGATGAAAATCCACTAGAGAAGTTGCTTGACTTTTCTTAGAGTCACCTGATGGGTATGTGCTCTGAGAACTGCACACCCCCAGGGTCTGACAGAATGTCATGGAGAGGAAGGAAAGGGTCATTGGCATCATACAAATTAAAAGGAAAAAAAAATCAATTAAAGAAAAATGTGAGATAATGAATTGAAGAACTTAGAAAGCTAATGCAAAGGTAACACTGAGCAAGTCTCTGTTCTCATTGTCAGAGGGACGGATATGAACTCTTCTGGAAGCAGAGTGTGGGGCAAACACTGGAGTCACCTGGGAAATGGTAGAATGGGCCTCTAGCTACATTCGAGTGAAAGAGCCATCTCCCTACTGGGGGCTGACAGAAAGTATGTACATGGAGTTAATGTGCAAACAGATATGTGAGATGATCTCTTTCCTCTAACCACAGAATATTCTAGGAGGATTAGGAAAAAGTTGACTTCCACTGGGACCAGTAACGAAGAAAGAAAAATCACTATGTTTATTCTTGGGCACTTCCTCCAAGGCTTTGCAGGTGACAGACCCAGGGAAAGCATCCATCTCCACTCTGTGCTCAGTAAGCAGAAAATGAAACAGAAGAGTCAGTGTGACAGTGAGTGATTTCAAGCCACTTGTAAAAGCATGCATTCAACCCGAGGCCATCAGCTCGGGAGTCCTCACAACAATAGGGGTAGTTTTAATAAAAACGCAACCACCAGAATCCAAAGGGATCTTGAACAAGGCAAGTAACAAACAAAAAGCCTTCTAAAACGCATGCTGCTCATCGAGGTACAAAAGTTCCCCAAGGCACTTTGTCAGGATTTGAAGTTACTTATGGGTATTCTCGCCTACCCTCGCCTGGCTTCAGACCATATCAGCTCAAGAAATTCCTTCCAAAACAGGCTGCAGCGGTAGATAATAATTGTTTCTCTTCTCTTTTTATCTTGGGGTATCTAGACAAACTTTATAGCTCCTTTGCCAATGGCTGAGCTTTCTCAAACCATTTGTTTAAAACTGCACAAGGGAGGGTGACTTATATGCAAATCCTGGGACTGATGTCATTTTTACCACACGCTATTGAACTGCTGCTGCACTGCTCTAACTTGCTCATACATAAATATACATAAATATGCTTAGGTCTCTACCTAAGTTCTATAAGAACTCACTCTAGCATTACCAGCACTCAGTTATTTAGGCTCTAAAATATTATAAACTAGCATTGAAATCCTAAACCAGAAGACAGTTTTCTACCTGCATCTTCCTAACACCTTTATCCCACAGTCAGTAGTCAGCCTTTCTCTTACTCTTTTCTGGAGTTTTCATTGAGAGGTGATTCAGCCTCTTCCTTGTGATGTGCATTGTGTTGTCCCATTTCTGGACCAAGAAGTAGTTATTTCTTTATATAAAGTGGAAAAGCTGTAATAGGAGGCATTGCGAATGGTTGAATCCATAGTGTGGGGGTCAGAGTTTCCAGCCAATGTGCATAAGAGAGGTTCAGAAAGTTGTTTGTGGGCAAGACAGCTAAAGACTTGAGGCTGGCTCTTGTGCATCTCAGATGGACATAGAAAATATTGGCTAGTGGGATGCTTTCTCCTCTTTTTCTTCTACTATGTACAGAGCAAGTTCAGATGGCAAAATCAAGCCTGATTTGCAAAAGAGAATTCTTGTTTTCCAGCCTGGTCTAATTTTCAGCTTTTCTTTGTGTGTTAGGATATACTTTTTACTGTAGCAGAGATCAATACCAAGTGATACCTTTGAAGAGCAAGATTTGAGGGTTTCTGCAGGAAATCAGAGAAAAGAAGTTTATAAAAGCCATAGCTTCCTTGAGAGGATGACCTCGTGTAGGATTTGGTCTTTCCAAGCAGTGGCTAGGTGTGTGTAACACAAATCAGTGAGTTACAAAGCAAGTAGAGTAATGAGAATATAACGCAACTGGAATTTCACAACCAATGTATTCTGAAAGCTCCCTTTCTTGCCCCACTCAAAAAAAAGTGTTGAAAGGGAACAAGGAATCCAATTTTCACCTATGACAGCACAGTCTATCTATTATGCAGGCAAAGCCCTCCAACAAGATTTATTTTAAGGTGTGAACATCCACTGAGATTTGCTCCTTTGTGCATCCTTTCGTCAGAAAACAACACCAACGGGCTTTTTTTAACCTTCTTTTCTTCCAAAGGACCCAGCTGTTGTGGTTCAAGCCGACTGACGGGCAGGGAGAGACAAAGGAACCACAGGGTCTCTCCCTCACTCGCTTCCCCCCTACCGGGAGTGAGGAGGAGAGCCTGAAAGGGGCAGTAGGCAGAGCCTCGTGGGGTTGAGATAAAAACAGTTTGTTCTAATGATGAAACATAAATGATAACAATAACGGCAAAATAACAGTAGTGTTTAACCAGATATAACACGAGTAATATGTAATGCGGACGTCTCACCACCCAGAACCCAGCAACACAGCAGAAAGGTAGAAAAGAGAGAGAGAGACCCCTGCCCCGACCAGCTCCCTCTATATACCTCGAGCATGATGTCATAATGGTATCGAATACCCCCTTGGCTAGCGATTAGTTTGGTTCAGCTACCCCAGCTCCCAGACTCCAGGGAAAATTAACCCTATCCTAGCTGAACCCAGTACACCAGCCTCGTGGCTGAGATACTGAGATGTAGCCTTGACCAAGAATTCTTACTGGATTTCCCTTCCCAAGCAAAGGTACAAAGAGAGAAAGCAGAGCTGAGGGACGGTACTGACTGTGAGCAGCTGCATGTAGTGTATCTATCTACCATTTTTTTAAGAAATTTAAGCTCGTCTAAACAGTGACCCTTTCAGTCTCTCAGGGATGGACTCTTCACTTAGAAACTTAGTTAAAACTGACTGCCCAGTTCAAGTAAATTATCTCAGCTCCCTCTGTGACCAGTAGAGAGAGCCAAGCACCTTTAAAAATCAAATCTTTCTCCCTGGCACAAAGTGGGTGAGGTGGATTTTCTGCTCCATTGCCTCTTTGTCCCCATTGACGGTAGAGAGAGCATAGAAAGACAATTAGGAAGAGCAGAGTATTAGGCAACTGTATGAGAAAACAGTGGAGATTCGTCTTTTAAGATGCAGACTCTACTGTATTTTGTTCAGACATTGAGTGGTTTTGCTTGTTGCTCTCTGGTGTCTCCTACCAGAGTTACAAACTTGAATGTTTCTAACAAAGTTTCTTTTTTGTGTATGTGCATGTGTTTAGAAATCTTCTATGAAATATGTGTTTTTGAAGAAATTAACCTCTGAGAGAGCTAAGTTAAGTAGGGAGTGAATACAATCAGAAAAGGCAGGCCTTGTGTCATATACAATGGTCATGTAGTGACTTCTGCAGTACAGAACAGATGCATACAGGCATGTATGTATGTACTTATAGAGATACACAGGCTGTGGAAAGGTTTGGACTAGATTATGGAACAGTGATTTACTTGAAATAAAGACTACTGGGAACTCTTTCATTGTATTCTAATCTTGAATATACCTGCAGGGTGATCAGTGCTTTTAGCATCCCCTCAGGTCATGTGGAGAGTGCTCC
Organism: Apaloderma vittatum; assembly: GCF_000703405.1. NCBI lineage: Eukaryota > Metazoa > Chordata > Aves > Trogoniformes > Trogonidae > Apaloderma > Apaloderma vittatum. The sequence continues at coordinate 11,254 of NW_009718531.1, forward strand.
CTGCCCTGCAAGGTTGTGGGATCTTGAGTAAAGTTGCTTCAAAATTGCTCTATTCTTCAGGGAGCTCATGTGTTAGCAAGCTCTGAGGATGAAAACTTCTCATTTATATCTTTTTTGTTAGAAAAAATTTCTCCAGCAAGTTACTACTAAATTTGTGATTTCTAGTATGACTAGCAACTAAATCCAGAAGACTGGCATTACAATCAGAATCTTGATTATTACCTTCCTAAACATGCCAGAAATGCATCTGCTTTGTAGTGAGGTTGAGCAACAGTTGCTATGAGAGCATGGTTAGTTGTGGGTTTTTTTCATTTGTTTACTCTCCTTGCTACTATGTTATACCAATTAAGACTTTTCTATATCTAAACCCAGTGGGTCAAGTTTTCATCCTGAAGCTGCTGAGTGTAGCTCCCTAGATAGCAGCAGTGTGATGTTATTTTACACTAAGGAGGACTTCACCTGCTGTGACTATGTGTGGACAGCATTTCAACATATTTAATAATGCTTAACAACATGCCACAACAGCATATAAACTCAAGTGAAGAAAACAGCACATTAGATCAAAACACAGGGAATTCAACTTGTTGATTAGTTCACTTAAATTAGGATTTGGACAGGCCTACAGCAATAATATAGTGTTTGCCATGCAGCTGTCTTGCCTTAGTATGATCATTAAAAAATGATTAAGTGACCAATAGCTACCTGTGTAAGTAAAGATGACTGGTGTAATTTGTGGCTTTTGATTTCAAGTATTAGTGTATATTACATTAGCATCTGTGCACTATCTATTCCTTTCAGCACAGCTCCAATTTCAAGTTCCAAGGATAAGAGAATGCAATTTAATATAATTGCGGTCATTTTATTTTCTCCAGTAAAAGCAATCATTGCCTATAGCTGGTTTCAGAGTGTTGTGAGCAACTTGCAATTGTTACCAAATGTCTAGTAAAAGGAGTCTCAAACCTGGCAAATGTCTTTGGAGAGTTTTGGGTTTTTTTGTAATTGTCATTATATTTAGCTTTAAGATGGAAAAGCACAGACTGTTCAGAACACCTGGCAGTCACTGAAGTAAAATGAAAGGTATTGTTTTGCAAAGAATCTCAAATGAGTTCAAAGCAAGCAATAGCCTAATTTTTTACCTCAGTCGATTTCAAGTTAGTTAGCTTGATCCTTATCATACTGAAATTAATGGCAAAACTCCCACTGACTTCAATAACAACAGCAGAATTGAAGACGAAATTTTCCTCCAGATTGATCTGATATAACTATTTCCTTCAAGTTTTTAACGACATTATTCTTAATTACAATTAATTATTCTTTGAGAAAAAGACTGGTAATCAGGAGCCTTGTACTCTGTTCCTGGAAGAGAAAAGCTCATGCTCAACTTTAAGGAAATGTCTAATTACTTTCCTAAATGGCCCTGCTCTCTGCAGTTAAAATTTGTATTTTGGGCACAGCCCTCTGTATCTTTGTCATGATCAGGTAGGGCATTATCCTGTCAAGCAACATACTCTTGCTGTTCGTGTCAGGGTAGTGGCATCTGAGCAACTTCTTACAGGTTCAGGGTCTCGGTAAATATCTTCGCCTTTAAAACAGGGATAATAATGCCAAGGTGACCTGGTGTGGATACTGTGAAATCAAATAATTTCATGTGATCTGGTGTGTTTGGAGATGAAAAGATATGTAAAAGCAAAGTTTAACTGTGATATTGACATACTGTTTTCAGATGAAGGTTGTCTGAATTGCTAGGACTCCAGTTCTCTGTTTTTGGATGTTGCTATTGACTTCCAATGGACTTATTTGATCAAGAGCTTAGCACTTTCTCTGTTCACAGAAAAGAAATTAGAATCATAGAATAGAATCATAGAATGCATCGGGCTGGAAGGAACATTAAGAGGTCATCTAATCCAGCCTCCCTGCAATCTCTCAAAGTGCTTAGCAGGGACATCTTTAACTAGATCGAGTTGCTTAGAGTTCTATCAAGCCTGACCTTGACTATCTCCAGGAATGGGACTTCTACCACCTCTCTGGGCAACCTGTTCCAGTGTTTCACCACCCTCATTGTAATAGATTTCTTCCTTGTGTCCAGACTAAATCTACATTCTTTGAGTTTAAAACCATTACCCCTTGTCCTATCACAACAGATCTTGCTAAAAAGATTGTCCCCATCTGTCTTATAGGTTCCCTTTAAGTATTGAAAAGTTATGATAAGGTCTCCCTGTAGAGCTCCCCTGTTGGGATTTATACCTCTGTGGCTTTTTTTAGGAGAAGCTGGGCAGTAACAGCTGTGCTGCTTGGGCACTCATATTTGCAGGGGTGCTGGGGTACAACCTGACATGGAAAACAGGAGAGAGGTCATTATACCTGAGAAAGGCACCAGTCAAAGAGATTGAGAACTTCAACAGGATTTTGAAGAGTGTCAACATCTAACAAGAGAGCTTATGGCCCAAATGTTTCACTTCTGCAAACATTAATACAGGCTGCTGTTAGCCAAGGGAAATACATTGTGAGGCTCATTACTTTAATTGCTCCCTTTCATCTAGTTAAAAAGGAGAAAAGAAGAAATCCTCCTGACAAATAAACAGGGCTCTCTGCAAGTGGTGTTTTGCTGCTGTAGCTCTGCAGAGTGCTGGCTAGCTGGCATGCCCTCACATGGGGCATCCACACAGCCTCATCCTCCATGGGCACATGGCAGCAGCAGGCAGCAACTGCCTGGCCCAACTGTTAGCGTAAAACACCACTGTTATAACCAGCTAGGATGTGTGCATGCCACAGCCTCTACGGCACAGATTGAAGTGCCACCAGCCTGAATGCTCCAGCCCTTTTTGCTGCAGGCAGTCATGGGTTCACCACTTCTGAGGCTGAGGGGCTCATAAGGCTGCCAATTTCTAAAACCATTGTAAGTGCAGTTGTTTGGGAATCAAACCTCAGCAGGGATTGTTGTTGGAGACTAGTTGTAACAGTGGCTTGTTGTGGAAGCAAGGATAAGCCATAGACCTCTACGTCCTTATCTGTGGTGTGGAGCTAATATTTACTTAGGGCAATGCCTCTTTCGATGCAGATGTGTGTTCCAGGAGGACCCTCCCAGGTGATTACTGTTGTTGCTGGCTCTCTGCAATTCTAGTGGTGACAGAGGTGCCAAGCAGGGTGCGTCGCAGTGCTGGCCTGTGCTGGTCTAGGATGTCCCTGTCTGAATCCAGCTAACAGAAGCTCCATTTTGCTGTTAAGATCTGTGCATATCTATTCCCACAGGTGTGTTGCTTTCTCATTTGCAGCTCTGGCTGCTGCAGGATTTCACTAAAATTCCCTTCTGTTGCAGAGCCTAAGTTGAGTCTATTAAGGCAAAGCTCGTGTTCTGTTTTCTAGATCATTTAAAACCTGTGGCAAAATTAACAATATTGTTTTGGTTAATTGTCCTCATCCAGGAAACACTGGCAACTCCCCTGGCTCACTACAGCAATTTCTTTTATGCTGTAAAACCTTTCTTCCCTGAAGTGAAAATGCATCATTATATGACTCTCCAGTTCCATAGTGATAAAATCTACCTGTGATTTTTCTTTTTAAAAAGCTAGTAAGCAACTGTCACATTTACTGGAATAGTCTCAGACTTTTTCTATATTTTTTTCTTTCCATTATTTTTGATTTGGTGTTACAAGATTGATGATAACATTTTGTTCTTTTTGATTTTTGCCTTCTTTGACTGTGATGGTTAGCCTCTTTTTTTCACAGACTAAGTCAGCTAAACTGTGTCTTTCTTTTTGATTCATGCAGGTTGTAAGGTCAGTTCTGCTGGGTATGATTTGCTAATGAATTCACGCTCCTTTTCTCAACTGGCTGGTTCTGCAAGTAGGCTTGGACAAATACACTGATATTTGAATTTAAGGGGACATTCAGAAACCTAATCAAAAGATATTTTAGAATAGATTTAGAAACCTGTGTGGTGTAAATGAAATATGAGGTAAGATAAATAAAAAATCTTTGATGTTAAGAACTGTATATGTGTGTGTGTGTGTGTGTGTATACACATATGTCTCCATGTCATAGATTGCAAAATTTTTACAATATCATATTTATCATTATCACCCTGAGGACTCCTCTACACTCCAAAGAAATGAGGAAACTGAGACACGAGGAAAAGAAGGGAAGAGCTGTCATGGCGAGTAGTATTTCAAGTGCATTTGTGTTCATTACTAATAGCATACAAAGTGCCAGTGCAGAGGAGAGAGAATTAGAGGGCCACCATTTCATGTTATTTCCTAGGTTCATGTAGAGGGTGGGATAGAATGTGGATAGAACTGAGTACGTTGCTCCCCCTCAGAGCACTAACTACCCCAGACTGGATCATCTTCTATGACTTAATTTTTAGTGCCATTAGGTTGTAAACTGCTCAAAAAAAAAGCTAATTATCTTTATGGCTTTTGTCATGGGGTTCCCCATCCTTATATAGAATAAAATCAAGTCCAACCATCAACTAACGCTACCATTATCATCACACCATGTCCTGAAGTGCTATGTCCACATATTTTTTTAACACCTCCAGGAATGATGACTCCATCACTTCCCTGGATGTCCTGTTCCAGTGCTTCACCACTCTTTCAGCAGAGAGGTTTTACCTCATATCCAACCTAATCCTCTTCTGGTGCAACTTTAGCACATTTCCTCTTGTCCTATCTCTAGTTACTTTGGAGAAGAGGCCAAAACCCACCTCACTACCACCTTCTTTCAGGTAGTTGTAGAGAGCCTCATCTTCTCAACACTTCTCCAGACAGATGTCTTTTGCCTATACAGTGGTAATTAAAAATGATTCATGAAACTGTAGCTTTTGAAAGGACAGCAACAGTGAGTGGTCCTTGGTATGGAAAGGTCTCTGGGAGGTGAAAATAGGGATAACTTTGGGGAAATTCTAAACTTCTCAACATCCTCAGTGGTTCTGACCAGCAAAGATTCTCACATTTCATCTAGCATTTACCAGGAGTTTTAGGCTCCCCCAAAATGAAAAAGTATTCTTATTTTCAATGATGGGAAGGCAGTATCTAATGGATGAAACTGGGAGTTGGTTTTGGCCCACTCTTCAATCAGAGAATGTTCAAAACTACATTTTTTACCTCCCAAGGGAAGTGTCCTAAGTACTATGCGGGAGTGAAGGGTACTTTCTCCCTGTCATATTTAAGTTACTGTAAAAAGGAGAAATCAAGAAGATTTACTGGGAATGAAAGAGAGATGGGGAGAAAAGCACAAGAAAAAAAGAGGAATGTTAAGTTAGAGGTGAGGAAAGGGTGACAACAGTAGAAGGGGAAAGTCTTGACTACCAGTGCTATAGGATATTTCTGTATTTTGTATTAAATACAAAGCGAATAATATGTGCAACTGTCATCACCAGCACTGTAACCTAATTGATATTTTTCCATTTACTACGCCTTTGGAGGAAAAACCCAGCCCTGAATAGGTTTTGATGAAGAAAACTACAGGCTGTACTTCAGGAACAGACTCCAAACAGTATATCTCTCTTTGCTGTTAGTACCACATTAGAAGATCCCATTTCATTTGGTCTGAAGTTTCATGTTCCCCATACAAAGTAGAGGAATGTTGTGAGAATCTGACATTTAAAATGTAGATATTGTTGTGCTCAATTTCTAGCTACTAAGGTCTATTTCAAGTTTTTAATCCTTACCCAGGGATTAGAAATAATAATCTGAGTTTTATGGAAAATCCCTGATATGAAACTGCCTTGGTTTTGTACAGAACACACCGCAGGTATAGTTATTTAATTTGCAGATGAACACATCGCCACACTGAATTTCTTAGAACAACTGGTAATTCAATTACTTTGCAAAAATCTGCATGTAAATAGATATGCAAAATCCTAAATTCAGTTTCTTTAAAATCACAGCTTTCAGTATAGATACATTAATGCATTTCAGCAGAGCATGAGAAAAGCTCCAGAAATGTGAAGTCCTTTAGAGTACCACATTTGTGCTACCACTCAACACCTAATCCAACTTTTAATGATCTAGCCAAGATGTTCAAATTATGTTAATTATGTCAAATGCTTTGACTGGTATTTAAACTGTTTTCTCTCCCTGTCAAAAAGGTTGCCATTTTAACAGTCCAAGTATAAAACACAGTTGCAGAACAGTTTGTATGTGGTAATGAGCCACACTAATCTTACCTGTCCATTCAATATAGATTCAGATTTTTCTATCTGAGATTAGTATAATGACATACTCTTCCTTGGATTATGCAAGGCTACTGCATAGAAAAAGAGAAATGCAGGGACATTAATGTCAAAACTTCTTTCATTTAGCAGAAAAGTCTTGAAGAGAGAGGTCTTAGCTTCAAATTAAGCACAATTACAAATAATTGAATGTAATTTATAAAGCAAAATCTTTTAGAAATTATGGTCAACTAACGAATAATCCAATACATCTGATGGAGAGACAGGTAGAGCTGACTGCAAAGCAATTAATTTGAAGTTTCAGTGTCATTTATCTCTTCTTCCCCAACACAGAGTGAATACAGAACTCCAATGACACCCATTGTCAGGAAACAAGAAAGTATAGGGATTTTTGATGCTATTACTGTGCTCTGATTGGCTTCTTGAGGCAAATTTTGCTCTCTAGATTTAATTTTCATTCCTGATGGCATTTAACCACAAGACCAGATCTCATAAATACTATTCAAAGAAGCTTGTTGCCAAAATGGAAAGATACTTTTAAGCACAGAAATTGTCTGTGCATCAGTGTAACAGATCTGCGTGGCCAGCTTTCGGTAGTGGAGGAGATACAGAGCTGGCTTCTGTGGAAGTTGCCAGAAGCTTCCCGAATGTCTGATGGAGCCAGTACCAGCTGGCTCCAAGAGACACCTACCACAAATAGTTGCAGCCAGAAAGAGGAGTGAAAATATGTGAAACAGCCCCACAGGCACCAAGGTCAGTAAAGAAGGAGGAGTAGGAGATGTTCCAGGAGCCAGAGCAGGGATTCCCCTGCAGCCTGTGGTGAAGACCATGGTGAGGTGTCCCCCTGCACCCCATGAACTTTAATAGTGGAGCAGATATCCACCTGCATCCCATGGAGACTCCATGCTAGAGCCAGTGGGTGCCCAAAGGAGGCTGTCACCCCATGGGAAGCCCACAGTGGAGTAGGCTTCTGGCAAGACCTTGTGAACCCATAAAGAGAGAGGAGCCTACACTGGAGCAGGTTTGCTGGTAGGACTTGTGATCCCTCCATGTTGGAGCAGTCTGTTCCTGAAGGATTGCACCCCGTGGAAGGTACTCACACTGGAGCACTTCATGAAGAACTGGAGGACTGTCTCCTGTGGGAGAGGCCCTATGGTGGAGCAGGAAAAGAGTGTGAGGAGTCCTCTCCTATGGAGGTAGGAGCAGCAGAAACATGTGCTGAACGAACCACAACCTCCATTCCCTGTCCTGCACTGCTGGTGGGAGAGGAAGGAGAGAATTCGGGAGTGAAGACTGACCCAGTGTGCAGCTTTGTCTTTCTTTACAGACAATGTTATAAGTTATCAATAGCAGTTGACAAGGATAAATACCTGAAATAGCTGTTAAATAGAAGGCAGGCAGCAATCAGTTGGCTTTGTTAAAAAATAATAGCTCTCTAACTTGCAAGGAGGAGGTGGGTTACTTGTGAAAGTATTGGACTTAAGAAAAACTACAGAGGAAAAAAAGTGAGATAGAATTACAGAGCCATAAAAATAGCTACTTAAGCACTCATTTCCCTGCTTCAGAGCTCCAACTCTACTGCAGAGTCCATACCTAAGAACAGCTAGACTGTCTCTATAAAGGAGGTAGTTATCAAAAGCTGCCATGTAACAGACACTCTTAGCAACTTGACAAAGTATAATCAGAGAGGAAACGGAATAATCCATCACAAATCAGGTGGTTTTTTACCCCCTTTTCTCCATCATTATGCTGACCCTCAGAACATTTAAAGGACTGAAGAGCCAGATTTCTGGAAGGGATGAGAAAGTGTGACACTAGCAGGCCAGTCAACTGTTCAAAGTTGTGTTTTGGTTCAAGAGCAGCAAGATACTTCTCTAAATGGTCTATTCTTCCACTTGGTACATAGGAACCAGGAAATAATAAACATTGCAGTGCCAAAATCCATTTAATTTTCTAGTGTTGAGTCTCTCAAAGTTATCTTGACTGATCCAAGTCAGTGAGGAGATCACTTACAGCCCTTTGATAAGGGAAAGTTAAATTGTTTTTGGAGAGTTTACAACACTACCCAAGTGAATGCTGCTTTTTACATGTTTGTAGCTGCCTATTTTTCTGTCTTTTATGTTTGTTTTCCTGAAAGTACATCTAAGAAGCTTCCATTTGATAATTATTTTACCAATAATCCTGATATAAAAACCTGTTTAATTTCCTCTTGTATTAGTCAAACACCATATTATTTATATCTTTTTGTTTGGTGGGATTTTTGGGGGGTTATGTGTTTCTTTTTTTTTTAAGACATGTTTTGTGCTGAGGGCTAGTGTTAATTAGCATTCAACAAACCCAACTACTGGAAATGTTGTCCCTGAGCTAAAATATAGAGGATCTCCTGTAATACATGTGCAAACTGGTATTAGTGTCAGTGCCATATAAACAGTAAAGCTAGACAAGAAATACTGCAAAGATAAATTAATTAATGCTGATGATCTGCTCCAATGTTACAGTAAAAGGAGAAGCCTTTCTTTGTACACAGCCAGAAGGTCCTGCTCTGAGCTGCACATTCAGTTTGAAATGATGTGTTAAGGATCATTTACCATCTGTACAAAACTATCTGGAGGCACTCCTCTCTTTCTACTCAAGTCTTCTTTCTGATACCAGCCAAGGCCCAAGGGTCATAGAAAGATTTAGTATTCATTTATTTCAGATTTTGGAACACCATATGTTCTCAATGGGTCCTGAACTGAAATATTTACACCATTGCAAAGATTTTCTACATCCTTTTGAACCGTATTTATAGGACAGTACTGCACACAGGCGGATTGGAAAAAGAATTGTGAAGGTGGGACACGTTCCTTTCTTTGATACTCTTCTCCTGGATTCGGTAGGAAGTTGCACTCCTATTTCAGTTTAGGCTTGACCCAGCTTAGAAGTCCTCATCTTGTGATGGCCTTACAAAACCTAGACTGTTTTGCCCCAGCTCAGAAGAAGATGGGCCATAATCAATATTGTGGGAACATGAAAACTTGTAGAATACTGCAGGGACTTCGGAGTATAAACTGTGGGTGGAGGCAGAAGGAGGAGGAGCAACACAGCAGAAGAGAATGGTGGAGAAGGACACCATCAAGTAAGATCAGTTTTGCCCCGTGTGCCATCCTGCTGCACCACTACCACTTGGGCAGTGCAGTGAGGACAGCTGGGGCACAGCCCTGCAGCTGGGGCAAGCTCTGGTGAGAGCTCTCTCTTGGTGAGACCAGGTGCAAGGTCAGTTTGAGGTCTTAAACTGGGGGGGTTCGTCTTGGTGTTAGGTAGTCAATGTGGGGGATTGGCAGTAGGGCTAGGAGGAATGAGCTCTGTTGGACTCTGTGAAAATGAGGTTTCTTCAATTCAGGTTAGTAGATACTAGGTGATTCATTAACAAACAGATAAAATGATGGGGAAAAGTCACAGGGAGTTGAAATGTCTTGTTTTCCTTTTGACTGGAGACCTGCTGGAATCCAGAGACGACATTAAACTTCCTTTTAGAAAAGGTAATTGAAAAGAAAAAGATGATCAAGGAATGAACAAATGAAACCTTTTCTTACTGCTGTATGAATAAAAAATGTTATTAATAAGCCCTTTCATTTCAGACTCCACTCTGCAGTCACACAGTTTGAATGTGTAACCACACAGGTGGAGGTTTTTACCTCATAAGTCTTTCACTGCACTACAGATGTTTCTGAAAATAAAGAAAGGAACCACAGAAGACACGAACACACAGTGACAGAGGACAGTGGGGATATAGATTTAATCAAAAACCCTTTTAAAATGGCTCCTTTTTTTCCTGTTTTTCAGTATATTTATTCCATAACCAGTTCTTTACTAAGAATTGCTGGTCTCATTTCTCTGTTGTTCTATTTTTTTTTTTTAATTTCAAACTCAGGAAAAAACCCAGACTCGCCATGGGCCTGGAAAACAAAAGCATCCATCTGGAAACCTTCTGAGATTCTGCAGAAGGGAGAATAACAACATCTAGTGCAGGCTTTCAGGACCTTGCAGTTTGCAGGACATCTGCAGGTTGCGACCAGCATACCAGTCTCTTTTTGGGAAATACGAGTCTCACAGAGGTATTCCACCAGTGCTTATCTTTCTCTCTATTTGTTGATGGAGATGTATTCAACAGAAGGTAAACACTCACCTGCAAGCAATTGTTTAGCACAGAAGGACATGATCAAATAGTAGGTAGACAGCTAAATGTTTCAGCTGTGGTGTTGAGGTCAGTAGGACATTGGAAACTAAAGGATCCATTGCCAATTAGTATTCACTGGTGAGACCTTTGGTATCATGATCAAGGACAGGACAACGGGCATGGAAGGAGAAGACACTAAAAAAGGAAGGATGAGAGAGAGCAGGGAAGCCAATATTGCATATAAATTTTATCTGCGATTGGGAAAAGAAGTATATCAGGTCCTGACTATATGTGAGTGATTTAAAGGAAAATCTAGATTGTATGTTTAACTATAATTACTGTAATATGAAGATCAGAAAGCTAGTGAACAAATAAGGAAAGAGACAGAGGCAGCGAAAGCAGCACCCGTATGTTTTTGATTCACATAAGCTGGAAAGACCTGGAAAAGACCGGAACAGCAGCAGGCTAGTAAAATGAGGAGAGGAGAGGAGAGGAGAGGAGAGGAGAGGAGAGGGGAAATCAATGTCTTATGCTACACGCAGTCTCATCCTAAGGAACCTTTCCCTCTTCACATTCTTGTGAGGAAAATGTTGTTGTTATATATCATTTTTGGTTTTAAATCCAATGCTGAGTTTTTGCAAGAATACTCTGCCTTCAACGACATGCTGGCACTATTCATTTTGGATAGCCACAGTACAAGGAGAAGATAGCAAGTGTGTGGGTGAGGGGCAAACACGTTGATTTCTGTAGTAGTTTTCTGAGGAAATATTGATTTTTCACTCACTGGTACCCTCGGCTTGGTAAGAGGAAGTGTTTGAGTGTGTATGTCGTTGTCTGATGTCAGAATTCAGTGAGGTTTCACAGGGCGGTAGGTTTCCTCAGACCCCTGCTGGTCGTAACAAAGAAAAGCAAGTCGTAACAAAGAAAAGCAAGTCTCGCAAATCCAGTTGATTAAACACTACAGAAGGTTTATCCCTATTGTTAACTGTATTAACCTACAAAAGGATTCGAGGATTAATTAAGAATAAGGACCAGGAGATGAGCTAAAGATTCTCAAGGGAGAGACTAGTACATATTATCCTTGAACTGTGGAATTATTTGAATTCTTACTATTTTAGAGTGGCTTGCTCACCTGAATGTAACCCTAATTGTCTCTTTTATTCTTAGCTTTGTGTTTTTGTACAGATAGTTAATCATATTTCAAGCCCAAACCACCTACTGAAGACCTGTAGAAGCAAAAGTGGAAGAACTCCTAGTGTCCTAATTTAAGAGGAGGCTATAGCACAATATTATTATGATCAAACTGCCTCTTGCCTGAAATCAAGAATAAACCCTTCTTTGGCTAAAGTCAGGCAAGATCCTTCTCCTCAGCTTGTACTCAGATTTTCCCTTAGGATAAGCTTTAGTTAAAAGGGAAGTGGTGCTTGATTAAAAGGTGGGATAAATGAACTCAGGTTCATGCTTTCTGAAGGGAAAAGCAGAACTCAGAGCTCTCATTTTGATGAGTGACAGTAATACCGTACAACGTTGGGCTTGTCTTCAGCACAGGGAACAGCACCTGTGAAAGGCTACAATATACACCAGCTGGGTATAACTTGGAAAATGCCAGAGATTGACTTGCCGTGGAAAGATCAGCTTTCTATCCCTGTCACTTCCCATGGGCCTCTGAAAGCTTTCCTTGCAGTCTGTGGCTGCCTTTTTGCACCACTGTACCTCTAAGTATCATCCTTAGAAACTGATCATGCACTCTTTTAAAAAAGATGTATTAAACATGAAAGTAAAAAAACCTCAGAAATACATATTGATAAGCGAAAAAAAAATAAAAAAAAAGAAAGAGAAGGCAGAAAAGTACCTTGCAGGCAAGGTTAAAAAAAGCACTAAAAGAAACCTTTAGATCTGTTTCTTTCATCCAAGCTCCCATTGAAATGACTGAGAAACCTTTCTCATTCATGTCAATGCAAATATATGGCTGTCATGTTTGAATATTGAACAGCTGGTATTACTTTTTTTTCATGCGAACAAGAATCTGATGTACTTTACTAGTTCTGGGAAGTACTGTTGCTACTACACAGCTACAGAAAAATAGGAAAAATAAATGTTGACACTAAACCTAAGGGCCAGACTCCTCCCTCTATATATGACTATTTTCTCAGAGAGCAATGCACTAGCTGTCATGAATTGTCTGGCCTGATTACATTAGACACCCAACGAACTGTAAGTATAGTCTAACCATCAACTGCAAAAAGTATGTTTTTGTGTATGAACAACTTTTGTGTTTTCTAGACATATTGGGTACTAAAACAAGTAATGTTCAAAAGCCATTAGGTTCTGTGATCTCAATTTTTTAATTAAGCCTAAATGCACACTTAGAATTCTGGATATTTCAGACTCTGTTCCAACACTCACTTGGTGTCAGCATGTACAATTGACCACATGCACACCTTCGTAGTCCAGAAGAGATGAACCTGGGATCTGAACTAGCCAAGAGCTGTTGAACAGACCTGAAACCCACTTGCAAAGCTCTCTGTAAGTGCTGTGAGCCTGCCCACTGCTTGATACAAAATACATTTGTCATGCGACCTGGGCTGAAAGAAGTCAAACAGAGTAAACATCTTTTGTCTGTAGCTTCAAGCAAAAGGGGGGTGACCACTTATTTCTCCTCTCCTGCTGCTGTTGTGAACACAGCACATACTTCTTGCTGTGAACACAGAATGTATTTCTTAGGAAGAAGTTCTTCACCGTGAGGGTGGTGAGACACTGGAACATGTTGCCCAGAGAGGTGGTGGAAGACCCATCCCTGGAATTTTTTAAGGTCAGGTTGGATGGGGCTCTGGGCAACATGGTCGTAGTAGGGAATGTCCCTGCCCATGGAGGGAAGGTTGGAACTGGATGATCTTTAAGGTCCCTTACAACCCTGACAATCCTATCATTCTGTGATTCTACTGTTCGTAGATGGTGACTGATAAGAAATCTGTGATGGGGCTCCTTACCTGAGCTGAGGTTTTTATTGTAACACCAGGTACGCAAACAGTATTAGAGTTTTGCTTTGAGTTTGGAGTGCTTGAAGCTATCTTAGCAAAATTTATTACAACAAAATGCTTGGAGGAGAGGAAGGGAGGGAGTGGTTTCCAGCCCAGTCTTTCAGAGAGGTCAAACAAAGCTCGTCCTGGTGAGTGATCCATGGCTGTTTTGGGCCACTAGCTTTGGCTGTTTGGAAAACATTGGATCTTACTAAGTTAGGCTATTTCCTGGTCTGGTGGCTATATGGGCAATCAGCTGCCAAGAGGTATAACCCAAAATTTTTGGTGAAAATATGTAACCAGGTATAATTTCTGATATTTTTTCCCTACTTTGGCTCTTTGCCAAAGAGTGATTTCGGGGAAGATGAAATGCCACAGTGTACACCACTAAAATGTGTGAAAACTTAATTAACAGAATAATTGCAGAGTGGAAATGGGATATTGTCCCAGTGAAAATCTGTCAGGAAGCTTGGGCCCTATGGAGTATGAGTCTAAATATTTAGTGAGTGAAAAAGCCATTAGTCACAGAGAAGCTGCATCTGCTGGAAAGAGTTAATCGTGTTCCTAACTTCAAAGAACACAATATGCCTTAAAATACCCTTCTCTGGGATTCTCAGGCATGCTGTAAATGAATATGTGATTTTCTCCCAACTAGCTGGTTAAATCTGCATAGCTCAATTAACTTCAGTTGATTTATGCCACTTAGACCAACAGAAGATCTGGACAGAACCTAATAGCATCTATACATCTAACAGCCCAGCACAGTGTATGAAAATTGGACATAATTCTGCATCAGCCACCTCTTTGCAGCTAGAATGAATAGCAGAAGGATTTGTGATTTACTAAATTAATGAATTTTCTACAAAGTTGAGTCTTTACTGCTTGTCATGAGTTTCTATACTGTTGGACCATGTGTTTCTTCCATGTGCCATACATTTTCTGTGAAAAATATTAAAATTATCAGAAAGTCAGTGTAATTTTCTTAATATGTGGTTAGAGACAAATTGTCTAATCATTCTACTCTTATCAATAAAAATTTGCATTGTGCTAGAAATTGATCTCTTTGCTTTTTTCTTCCTAGCTTCTTAAATTATTTTAATTTCTGTCCTTTGGACAAATTTGAATCCTAGGAATTAATTTAAAAATAAATTAGTTTAGATATTAGTTGTAGTTCATTTTTTAAAGAGACTGGGGGGTATAAATCTATTTTTTTTTAATATTCCTCTTTCATTTTATTTTTCATAAAGGGCAATATTTAGGCCACCAAGTTGAAGCAAATCCTACAGTGTGATTATCTTCTCATTGAAATACTCTCTATTGTGTCTATTTGTTTGATGTGTTTTTCTGGTATGTTATATTTCTGATGGCTTTGGGGTAAAATAATCATTATATGTCACCCGTACTATCTCTTTTAATCTCCAGAAGATTAAGCATGTTTATTTAAAACCCCCTTTGATAGTGTCTTTACTAACTCAGCTCTCTTATAAAATTGGAAATAATGAATCAGGGAGATGCAATTTTGATAATGCCATTTACACGACTCCTATGAGGCTAGCTAGCAAAATAACTGGAGATATGTAAGTATCTGACATACATACAGTGAGAATGGGAAAAATATTGTAATTTCATGTAGATTATGAGGCACTGGAAAAATACAGTCAAGAAGAAAGCAATTCAGTTAATGAATCACATTCTTCAGGGACTGGCAGACTCAGGAGATGGGTAATGGCATCAGGAAAGGTTTCTTTAATCTCTGGGTCACTAGTCCAGATACAATACGGATAGGTAGCAATTAAAAGTCACTGCTATTTTAGGGCTCTGTGATGATCTTCTTGAAATGGAGTTGTTGAACACATGGACACTGTAAAACCAAAAGACCTCAAACCCTAGAATATGCTTCATAGCCAGCAGAGTGCTTAACAGGGCTGAGCAAAACTCCATAGACTTGCTGGAGTTCATTGTAGGCCTTTTGTAAGTGCTGTCATGTCACTGGCACATGTCCATCATTTAAGAGATACAGGTCCGTGCTTGTGACAGAGGGGTCCGTGTGGACAGTCACCTGTGGTGCTCCCTGAACCAAAGTTTACACATTGCTGGGGAGTACACACTTCTCCCCCGCATTTACAGATCTTGACTGGGGCCCAACTGGGTCTAGGCAAGCCCCTGGAAGAGCACTCCTCCTCCCTGGTCTGGAGGAGATTCATACGGTCCTGGGCTCCAGGAGGTCTCTAATCCCCAGCCACCCTCCACCACTTTATCCTGCAGGCATCCTGAGTGTCAGGTATTCACTCAGCCATGTGAGGATTAATGTTGCCCATCTCCAATCTGGAGTTTCAGACTGCAAAAGGAAACTGGAAGGTCTGCCCCCGTTTTTTGGGGTGTTGAAGTTATATCAAAGGAGGGGTACAGATGAAGCTGTGTGAGTAGAAAGGCATATGCAGGGCATCATCTGCCAGTCAGCACTGCAACAGACTAACAGATGATGTGCCCTGCTTTTCCACTGTCTGCTTTTCCAGAAAAACAGTTCTTGGCAAGAGCCATGCCAGCTGGTGCAAGACAACATTTTTTCAATTATATATACTTTTGCTTTTCTGAAGTATTGTACAGTATAGTCTGTAAATCCAAACTGGAATTTGTATAAGACTATGGAAGGAACCTTTGTTTTCAGAAAGGTCATAGTTCTGCAGCAGACAAATCAAAGTCTGAAGAGATTAATCTATTTTAGTCATATGAAACTGTGATATGGCATATAGTGAGAACAGCTGGGACAGTGGGGGAAATTTCACGCAGATCCCGTCCTGCTAGCTGTTGAAGCAATTCCATTTGCACTATGCACTTCATTGTTTCCTAGAAAATAAATTGACCAAGCTATCGAAATTAATTGGTCTCAGAAACCTGAGGTTATCTTTGAGACAATAGGTATTCTTATTCTCAAGGGGAAGGAAAAAAATGACACTCAGAAGAACAGAAAAGCAAGAATTAGGTATACCATTATTAAAGTTGCCTTGGTCAAAAAGTGAATAAACTGTCCTTATAAGAAGGGGGGGGAGTAGGGAAATGGCTTTTATTCAGATATGTGAAAACAAGAAATTTCCAATAAGTGAGATGTGTCTCACTGCACTCCAGGAAGGGTTTCCACAAATAACCTGTGTAATTAAAATCTTCATTACCTTCTTGGCCCAAGAGAAGTTAATGGCAAAACAGCTGCTTGCATCCGATAACTTTATTTAACGGTTGTTTGTAGGGGAAGATTTAGGTGCCTTTTGGGTACCGAAAGTAAGATATAAATACATATTAGAGTGTTACTTGTATCAAACTTGTAACATATTTGTATCATATTTGTAACTTGTATCATACTTGTAACAAGCCTCCTTCAGGGACTGAAAGCTTGAGACATATTTCAGGTATCACTGCTAAGCATATGTGTTAAAAGAGCAACCTATCACAGGAAAAATACTATAGGGGATGTTTCTGCATTTGTATGGGAAATGAGGTGTTCACTTTAACAACCAACTTCTTGAACCTTTCAGTTTTGTTGCTTAAAACATCAAAACAGTCATTTTCAATTATTTTCACTTCAGAAAACTCATATGGGTCTTTTATTTTATTTTTTTCACTATCATTTTGTTTTGGAAATGAAGGTGTGTTTTTTTTTCTTTTTCTCCTAGAAATTGTACCTTTTTCCTACTCAAAAAAAAAGATTCCATGTAAGTCAAAGTTTACTTTTTACTGAGTCCTCTTTCAAAAACATTCGTTGTTTTTTGGAAAGCTAGCAAGCACCAGTTACAGACCTTCATGCTCCCTTTTTCCATTTGAAAACTTGTCCCTTGGGTGAGTTTTGAAGAAACTGTGAGTGTGGAAGGAAAGAAAATTGGTGAAAAGGGAACATTACATTCTTTCTGTAACACATTTAGGGATAGAACATAAAAATTATAATGAAAAGGGGAAAAGCAGTTCTGTAAGCTGTAGGTTTAGTGTGTCTGTTTTTGCATGGATTTGAATTTGTGGTTGTTTAGAGCTCTGATGGAAAAATCTTCAAGTGCTGGAATTTTTGTAGTGTCTGTTTCTCGTGTGAGCTCTTCAATGTGTAAGAGGTCAACTCAAATTTCTGCCTCATCTTCCCAGGGCTGCTGACAGGTTGTCTCTCTTTCTGTACAGCCACCCAAAAGCAGACCTCTTGTTTGGCCTCTCATGAGGTGACCCAGCATGGCAAGGGGTAGCGAGGAGCCCCAGTTCAGTGTTTTGTTGGCACTAATGAGAAGTTCTTCACATCTTTTGCTGCAGAGAGCAGAATGTTTCCCTCGACTTAATGCTGGTCTGTAAGTATAGGTGGGAATGAACTGTTTATTACCAGGTAGCATCTAATATTGACTGATATCATTTGCTATTGCCTGTCACTGAGGAAATCGGGGCTGGTTAGCTCAGTCGGTTTAGCCTGATGCTAATAACACCAAGGTCACAGGTTCGATCCCCTTTCGGTCCCCATGTGTTGCCTGATCTAGTTGAGAGGTGTCCCTGCCCACGACAGGGAGGTTGGATTAAATGATCTCTGAGGTCCCTTCCAGCCTAGGTCATTCTATGATTCTATGAAATCCTTGGTTCATCATTAACTGAACTGTACTTTGTAAGCCAACTTTTTCAGCATGGCTCTTCTCTGTGGTGTAGACAAAACAAATATTCCCTCTGAGATGAATCCCTACTCCTGCTTCTCTACAACTAAATGCTCTTTTTGCTCCTGCCCAGCACTGAAAGTTGCTCTGCCAAGACTGCAGATTTACATGACAGTCATTCCACAGAGAAAGCCAAAGCAAGGAGCTACTCGACTTTTTGTTGCTATTACGCCTTATAAAGCAGTAAGTTGTTGTAGGGACAAGATGATAGGGAAGTGCATCTAAGACATAGTCAAGTTTAAAGATCATCCTTCTTGCCAAAGATCTGAGAAGGCCCGGCATCTGCTTCAACATCTGGAGCAAAGGACTTTCTATGGACACAGATGTCAAGCAGTGGATCTCTGATAGCATCTTAGTAGCTGGAGGCAATACATCTATTTACTGTCTTTTGCTAATTTTTATGTTAGCTCTGATTCTGAAGTAAAATAGCTCAGCTTGACTGACACACTTGTATAAAAGCTTCTGGTATAAAAGCTTCCCCTGCTGAGGTTCCTGCCAAGAGCAGAAAGGAGAGCAGCGTGCACTAGAGGGAGGCTGCAAGCAGGCTGGTGAGGAGAAGAGTGATGCCTCTGTTGCATTGGCATGGGCTGCTTTGGGGTGGCTTTCTAAGGCAGCAGAGATGTTAGTGGGTGGACAGCCATGTGCTCTTTTCCCTGGTAGATGGAGATTATTCTCCTTCCTGGCACTGCAGTTGTCCTCAGTTTGACAAAGGCTGTCAATTTTTGTTTCCAAAGAATGCCAAGGAAAGTTAGGAAAGCAAAGAGCCCGGTTCAGGGTTTCACTAAAACACTGTTCCCATCATTATAAAAGATGGGCAAAACCACCTAAATGCAATGAAGATTTAATATCAGTACATTTATACAGGTACATGTAACTAGAGATATACATATGTATGTACATATATAGGAAAATTGCTTCAGAGTAAATCTCTTCCACTCAGACCATGTATTTTTGGAACATGAAAGGAACAAACAGGCATTACATGGAGCTATAAAACACAAGCAACTCTTCTAGTACACTGGTTGCTTGCAAAGACAAGGTGGCTGTTGTTGACCTCCTTTCCATGTGCTTTCTTGGGCTCCAGGGTGGGACTGGTCTCCCTCTGCCACTGCAGTGCCCCAGGTATGTATAGCTAACCTATTTGTGTTAACAAAGATGCTGAGTGATATTTAAAAAAAATGTAATGTCCAAGTGCTTTCTGATATACCAAATAAATGTATTGCAGTATTGCCTGTAGCTGTTGGTAGCAGTAGATGAAAACCAAATCTGCATTAAAAGTGTGGTTTCACATAAATCACAGTATTTTACGGAAGCTCAATTTTTGTCATTTTATGGGGAAAATTCAAAATATAATGCTGGAGCAATTTATTTTGATGTGTTTTTTAAAATATTGTAAATGATTGCTATATATTATCTGGGTATGATATTAGGCATATTAAAGATGTACTATTACAGCACTGAATGTCATATAAAACCAAAGTGAAATGATTCAGAGCAAAATATTTTAAAATGGTCCTTTACTGTTTTTTTTTAAAAAAAGAATTGTCAACTGCATAAAATGGTTATTTTATGAATAGCTTTTGTTCTAATTGGGAATTGGAATTGTTGAAATGTGGAATAGCTTGCAAAGAAGGATTTCAGTTCCCAGATATCTCTGTCCACTGGTTTATTGGCTTACTTTGGATGCTGCTGAAACAATCCATGGCAAGGGCAGTACATGACTCCAGAAATTTGTGCAGGCTAAAGAGTCAGTTGTGGGCTGCTGGTTCAAATCCAGAGGGCCTGCATGGGAACAAGGGAAAGTTAATAGCATGACTTCAGCTGTGTGGTATGAGTTTACCTCCTTGGCTGTAGGTGACAGTAGCAGAAATGGCATCAATTAGTCCACTTCGTTATGTTAGCCAAGTCTGACATAGCAAAGCAGGGAAGCCTACTGTATACTTCAGGCTAAGCTGGCCCAGCTCTATGGATAAAAGTATAGTTTCCATATTCCAGGTCCTATCTAGTTTTTGTTAGCAGTGTCGCTAAAGGAAAAGCTAAGAGAGCTGCTTAATAACTAGCAAGAATAACAAGAAAGTATCAGACTTTGTAATCAGTTAGAGATGGTACCCTGGGAAGACAGGGGCAAAAGGCAGTAGACTGTAACCAGACACACCATCCAAAGTAACAAGCAGTCAGCACTGGATTAGACACCAAGGCAATGTAAATAGTTTAAATATAGCATTCACAATAATTTAACCACACAATCCAGAATACAAAGCTAATGGTGATATAGTGAATGAAGCCAGAGAAAGGTAATATTCCAAAAGTTTGTATGTGCCAGTGCATTAAAGATTCTCTGTTCAAGCAGCTAATGCTCACATTTTTTGTTCTTGCTTTCTTGTTTCCTGAAGAACATAAAAGGCAAACATTTAGTTTTTGGTAGCTGCTGTTTGCTAGTCATGAAGGGAAGACGGGCTGTTTTGGAAGTTTCTA
Source organism: Apaloderma vittatum (assembly GCF_000703405.1). NCBI lineage: Eukaryota > Metazoa > Chordata > Aves > Trogoniformes > Trogonidae > Apaloderma > Apaloderma vittatum. The sequence continues at coordinate 31,750 of NW_009718531.1, forward strand.
TTGACAGCCGACTTGCAAAGTGTGACAGGACGACACATTTTGCTGACTTTGAAAATCAAATAACAACGCCTTTTGCTGTTTACAAGTTAAAGTGAAGGAACGAATCTGAGCTAAAGAGCACCCTCACAAAATATACAAATCCCTCTCTTCATGCACAGCTTGCAAGCTCTGCCTTCATCTACGTTAGCATTGGGTTATAACTCATCCTAATTCATGAAGGTTGCAAAAAAAAAAAAATAAAGTGAGAACATAGGAATGCCATAGCTCAGAACAGGCTCTCAAAATTTATTTTATCGCTTGCCTACACACAGAGTCGTATCACTCTACCGCTGTGTTTAAAATAGTAGAACCTCTCTCTACGGATTACTTTATTGCTGAAGATGCTAGCCCAAATAAAATCCATGATCATCTTTTGTTGCATTCCCCCACTATGGGAAGTCAAATTCTTTTCTAGAAGTGACAATATCAAATGACTGCTCCTTTTACAACAAGCATGCTTTCACAGGATCACAGAATGTCAGGGGTTGG
>NW_009718532.1:0-23689 GCF_000703405.1 Apaloderma vittatum
GGAGTGGCTCCGCGGGGGGCCGGACCTCGCTCACTCGTCCCGAAGAACCGCGGCCGCTAATTAACGCTTTCGGAAGAGAAAAGGGGCATGTGCTCAGATTGGGCACCGGGGGAACTGGCAGCGGTTGTCCCACTGCTCTCAGCATGGCTGCATAGGGACAGAGGGTCACAGTTCCTGTTGCTCCAGCATCAAGCTCAGGGGTTTCCATAGCAACAGATGTTTAGGTTTAAAGGAAAAGTGGCAGAGTTGCTGACCCTTCCTCTCCTCCCCGAAATTATTTGCCCCTTCAACCTCTAAGATTGCCAGAGGCAGTGGAAACACACAAAGCATAAACTAGTTTGCCCATTCCCACTGAAAGACTTGCTCTAGAAGAGCCTACAAACTTGATTATGCTTTACCAAGTGGATTTGATGGGCTGAGGTATTTCTAAACACAGTTCTTATTTAAAGTTTTAGCTGTTGAGATGTCATCTTTGATATATATGTAATTTCAGTCTTTGAAAACAACAACAACAAAAAAATAAAAACACTTCACTAGGGCATGCATACAATATTCTAAAGTGTAGCTATCCCCCCCACTATGATTTCAACTGCCTGATCAAAAATCTCTCTACAGCTGAATAGTTTCATCAGCTGCGTTTTATTTCTGTCTTCAAAGTCAGGGATGAAAAGTCTTAACATTCAGATGAAAAGGGAACCTTATCTCATCAAGAGAGAAAACAAAAACAAACGCTTTGCCTCCTTCCCAACAGAACATGAAAGAAGGAATCATTTTGATCTTCATAACTGAGATCCTGACATTTAATTAAAAAACGAGATGAGCACACAATGCTCTGAAGCAAAGGTCTAGCTTCTAAGTCATAAGAACATACATCACAACAGAGGTGACTTTCCAGAGGCCACCTGGGCCCCTCAAGTTGTATTTCAGACACAAAGTCACACACACTATCAAAAATCTGGACAGTTGGCTCAGCTAAATTCCATTTGAATTGCATTAAGAGTGACTTCATGACTATTTGGAATGGATGAAAACTAGCACTGAAAAACATAAAGGAATAAGAGTAACAAATTAAAAGAAATAATACATTTTTAATTTCTAAGGAAAACTAGGACACAAAGGAATAATCAAAGTAAGCCACAAAAAGGTGAGACAAAACCACCACGCAGAAATAAATAAAAAAAAAACCCACAAAACACAAAAAACAACTTACCAGAGATTAAATGTCTGAATTAAAAAGTCTCAAAGACAAAAAGGCGAGACAAAACCACCAGGCAGAAATAAATAAAAAAAAACCCACAAAACACAAAAAACAACTTACCAGAGATTAAATGTCTGAATTAAAAAGTCTCAAAGAAAACACAGAAAAAGAAAATATTCTGCCTCACAGATCAGTTCAAAACTGAAAGAGCCATTAAGGACCAACTCAGTTCCAAAGACATTGTTTGTGGTTTTATTTCTTAAGAACCAGGATTTCACATAATCGAGTTTGTCTAGTCATGCACACACATATTGTTCATGTACCTGTGTACACAATTCATGGAAAAATTATATAAAGAGAACATAAAATTGCAATGTCAAATACTCTAAAAGCTCAGTGAAAAACAACCAGCCAAGTGGCCCTCATCCACCAAGAAATCCTGATCATACAGCTTGGGTCTGCAATTCATTTGACCTGAAATAAATAATTACAGCTATTTAAAGGCCTTCCTGACTCCAGCTCTCTATTCCATGACAGACCAGGGACAGCAGAAGCCAAGTTTAGTCATATTCTGGGTATCACAGTGGGTGAAGGAAGATGGTTTGCACCACTTGGGAACTGCAAGAGACATTTCTGTAGCTACAGTGAGAGTGCCCTTGTGTAGAAGGTCTGAACAGGCAGCTGGAGGCAGAAATATGTTGAATAACCACCCGCAATAAGATCCACCAGAATCAGTCTGTCGATGCCATTATTGAAAGCAGGAGGATTTTTCTGAGTCATAGGGGACACAGATGATTTAATTAGGGACTCCAGAGAGCACTCCAGTCTGCTGGCATACAACTTATCTCAGGATGTAGCTTGTCCCCTATAAGCACATATTATGTCCTGTCCATGTCTCAGGGAAAGACACAACCCAGCACTCGAGTCACAGATCAGTGCTGGAAAGTCCTCTACACTCTGCTTGCAATTCCATGGTTAATTTGCTGTTCACCTCTGCATGACTTGGAGCCCAGAGTCCTGTTCTACATCCCAGTTACATGATCAGATATTGTCATAGAGTGTGCACACTAACAGGGCACAGAAAACATGACAGAAAAAAAAACAAAAACAAAAATCCCAAAACACAACAAAAAAAACCCCCAGGAATCACTGAGACACAACAGTAAAATGGTAAAAAACTAACACCATGTCAGTAACCAGGATTTCACTACAACAGAAGACCTTTTCAGCCTATATAGGTGAGATTTGAAGATATGAAAGCAACTTGCATACTGAAATGTGTTTGAAGAGGCCAAGCATTTCAGAAATGCAAACATAAGATTCTTGTCTTAAACACACATCTTATATGTGAGAAAGATCCTTTCTCTAAATCTTGCAAACAGATCCCAAGATAAAAATCAAGGCATTTCAAGATAAACAGTGTCCTCAAGCGTCTCTTAGCTGTATATTTAATTCAGTATCCCAAGTTTTGGAAGGAGGTGACATTTCCATCAAAATAAAGCATGTTAGCTTAAGATATTTTCCCTGCAGCAGCAAAGTAATTATATTTTACTGACATTTTTAAAGCATACAGATAAAAATGACACTTGGTTTTTCCATACTGCATAAATAAACAGCATCCCTACATTTCAGTACATTAACGTAACACCATCAGAAGCAGGTCAAACCTAAGCCCTACTGCCTTTAAAACTATACATAGAAGATTTCTTTTTGGACAAGGCTTCTCAGAATAACACTAGCATAGAAACAATCCAGCAATATTTCTCTTAGACACTTTTAAAAAAAATATTACTTCTATCTGTCAGGGCATTCAAGCATTGTTATTCATGTTCCATTCTTCTGGTCTGACTAAGCAATTTATGTTTGCTTAAACTTTAAACTTCTCATCTAAATTATACAGTTTGTTGCATACAGAGCTAAACATGTTTCTAGTTTTCATGTGGTTGATAGTTACAAGCAGCTGATCAGTGAATTTTATTTTTAACAAAAAATAGTTTTTCAATAGTTCAAGCACACTTTACTATTTTAAAATATTATACTTTCCCAACAAGCTTTTAAAGCAATTTTAGAATTTCTTGGTTAATTTTTCATATCAGTCCTGAAAAACCCAAATTGATATTTGCTGTTAAAACAAGTGTATTTATTACTAGAATCTCTCTTATGTTTTATAATAGCAACTCCACAGGCACTAAAAAAACAGAGATACACTGTTGTAACTCTTATTACTATTGTTAGCCAAGACAAAGTTCAGCTTGTGAATCTCTAATGGCCTGAGGCTTATGCCATTTATACATCTGCTGTCTGGTGACATCTAAAAACCCAACCAAACCAAAACAGAACAGAAATTCTCTTTCCTATGTCAAATGCACCAATTCAGCAGTCCCTGAGGATACACTTGATCATTCACTTTAATCTAACATCTCTGCTGGGGGGGAACTTACCATTGTGTCAAGACTAGGGCTGCTGAAGACTGAAGGATATTATACTCTGTGAAATTAGTATGCTGATCTGTTTGCTTTCACATGTCATTATTTGTGCTAGTAGCATCTCAGAAATGAGCACTGAAAAGTGAGTGAGCTCAGGAGAGTCATATTTCTATCTGGCATCACATAGATTATTAAAGAAATAATAATCTTATAGAACTTAGAGTGATTCAGAAAACCTATGCAAACCCAAACTCCTAAACAAACAAGCTAGCTTTCCAGGCTGGAAAACACCGGCAAAACATTGAAAAACACTGGAAAAATCAGTTTTCTGGAAGAATAATTCAATGTTCCGCAAGTGGTTGAATGAAGGCTTTTTGTGGGGAGAAGAAAACACTGATACTCAAGTACTGGGAACAGTAGGTAAAGGTGGCTTTACAGGATACAAGGCTTGGGGGAATAAAAAGGAAAGCAGGCTGGAAGAAAAGGCTCTTCAGGGGAAGAGACGGACCCAGAGGGAGCAGTGAAGAAAAAAGAAAACCAAAACCACACAGAAGAGGCAGGGACAGTGAAGTACCAGGAGGGTTGAGAAAGAAAGAAGATGAAGGCAAGCGAGTTCAAAAAGGCTGAGAAGAAATGGACCAAAACTGGCAGAGATGGAAAGCACCAACACACCTGGAGAATGGAAAGACAGGCTAGAGTGGTATAAGGTTAATTGGAGCCACACAGTAGGAGGATTTTCAAAGCCAGGGAGATTCACAGCTCTAGAAGATACTTCCGATACCTGGTGGATAAACGTTCACTCAGTGGTCAGTTGACAGGTGATTTTATCCATCAGGAGTCTTGATACACACCTAGGCCTAATTAAACAAAATCAGGAATACATTGCTGAATTTCAGCAAGTACTTCCCAGTAGTGTGAGCAGGACTGTTTCCAACGGAAATGTGTGAAAGTCCTAATGCTGAGGACATTTATAAATAGCCTATATGAGGCACTAGAAAATGTACTGTAAGGCATAATCCTGCCAACTGGCAAAAGAATAGACCATGTGAACAAGAAGGTCTTTCCCATATGATTTTTTAAGATTTTTGCAACTGGTGCAGGGGTGATGAAAGGCAATTAAAAAAAAAAAAAACACAAAAAAACCAAACCTGCAGAAGAGAGCACTTAAGAATAATGGTCATGAGAGTTTTCTGCTAGAAAAGATAACTGCAAAGCCCAAGTAAAAGGAGGCACAGATGCACATGTGTTTATACAGCTGTACACCACATCGGGGTCCTCGCCTAGCACTGTCCTGTCATACATGCGATTAAGAATTTGCACTGAAAACTGCCTTTCTTGCCTGAATTAATATTCTGTCTTTGGAAGCTTTATCTGTGAGAATTTAAGATGGGATCCCAATACCACATCTTCAAGAGAAGCCAGGAAGTTAAGCATTAAAGGTACAGATAAATAGATTTTTCTTTGAACGCCAAGAGCTGTTGGCAGCCATGCAAGACTTGGCTAATGTTGCTGAACTGGTCTCCACTACGCATATTCTCTGCTTTGGAACTTGCCAGTATTTGATGCTCAAGTCAGATATGCCATGACAACAACTAGTTTGCCTGATTAATATGATCTCTCAAGGGGGCTTTCAGTAAGAAAAGGAAATATGTTTTTCTTCAGAAAGGCAAAATAGGCTGTTGCAGGTCCATCAAAAAACTAACCATCTTGCAAAAGTATCCACTCGCACTTCAGTCAGTTACTTCAGATGGACTCTGTCCTGAGGCAAGAGATAATGCTCAGCTCTGTATGTGAAATGGATGCACAAGGTTCTTGCTCCATCTTAAATGCCTGAGCCACACCTGCTCATCCTTAAATGCCCATGCTGGGCAAAGCTGATGCAATTCCTCCCTAATTCAGCACTATAAAATTGATAGCATGCAGTGCATACACACCTTGGAGAAATTCTGAATTTTCACTTGCTGAAAAGCACTTGTGCCTGCAGAATCTTAGAGAAACAGAAGGGATTTAACAAGTCAGCATTCCAAATGCATACCACAAATTTCAAAGGAAGCAGACAAGACAAAACACTTTCATTTAAAGCATTCTTTATAATAAAGAGATTTTTCTTTAAAGAGATCTGTGAGTCCTCGGACTAGCTGTCACTAAAGTGACAGCTTTCTTGTTGCTTAGAAAAGAAGCAAAATCTAGATTTTAGAAAAGACCCAGGGGATATAATGACACAATTTTAGGTTTTAGAACCCCACAGTTGAAGGAAAACCCTAGAGAAAAATATGCATATGCAGAGAGAAAAAGCATATATATAAGAGATGGACATCTCAAACAGGCTAGCTACCATTAGTCTAACAAAATGCCCTTCTACTCCTTTGTTCTCATTATGGCCCTGTTAGACATGCATTTCTCCCTCCAGTTTGGCACAGCTTCAGCACGCCCCAAATATTCTCTTGCAGCCTTCTACAAAGAAAGGAGTAATGATGGAGGTTTGTAAAAAAATTCACCCTGTAAGAGAGAATGTTGAATATTCTCTAGAAATAAATACTGGATCAGGGAATCTCGAAGGCTGCAGGTATACTTCAGTCCAGTTTGTCTCCCATTAGGACTACATACAAGTGAGCAGCTCTCTTGAGGTGTCTTCTAGGGGCAGTTTGGAATGTACAAAACTGCCACTCTAGGTACCTCAGAGCATTTTCAGAGTGAACGGAAAAACATCGAATGAGTTCCACTCATCTGGAGTTAAGTGGGCTGTAAGCAGGGACTTGATGGAACACAGTTCTAGATTAGCTCTCTGAAGTTCCCTGAAATCAACTAAAAGTAAAATAATTCCCTTTCGGATCTGGCACTGATTTGAATTGATAGGTGTTTGTGCTGCTTACTATTAGTTCTGGTGCATGTTCTATTGTCTCCACTTGTCTTCATAAATCGATTAGAAAAAAAGCTTTCCAGTTCACTTACAGTTTTCCAAGTATAAATTACCCCATTCATCCCATTCACCTGTCTTCATAACATGAAGTCTAAAATGACTGAGGCTTTTGGAAGCTATTTTAAAGGTTTGTTAATGCTTTCGGTCAACTGCCATTACGTAAAAGCAAATATACGGGATTATAAGTGGCTGTCCCACGTGTATTCATTTTCCAAGAGGTGGGAGACACAAGGACAAGAGTGGAATAAGGATAGAAGATTAATAAATTATATCCTTACTGATTTAACAGAGGTTTATGAGCACAGTTATTTAGGATCAACAAACAAGCCAACCAAAGAGATTTTAATTTTAAATACCTCTTAGGATGTGCCTCGATTTAACTCACAAACATCTGTGTTTCCTTTTAACCTTTCTGCACTCTTTTAACGTATGTCAAACAGAGGCACTAAGGTCAGCTTTGCAGAAGTATTTAGCAATAAAAGGTACTGGAATACACACTGGCATTATCAAAATCAGATCAGTGACAACATAGCCAATATAAGCCGCTGCTTTGGAAAACTCCAGTGGATACTCCTATGAATCTTGACATATTCACTGTATGTACCTAAATTTAGGAGTATTTGATTTCTGGTTGCTAGTTAAGCTGATATAGATCTTATTAGCTTGCTAAGTAATATCGTTAAAAAACCAAAACAAACTCAAAGCTTTGTGAAACAAGCTATTCATATGTTTCTAGTCCCTCCTGACTTAGAGGTAGATCTATGCATATATTTATTTGCATATGCCAAGTGAGGCAAACTAAGGTGTGAAAACTAACTTTAAAGATTTTCAGTAATTTCACTGCAAAGATAAAAGCAGTCCAGGACTCCGCTAAGCAGGAAAATACAGACTGCTTCATTGTGATCTGAATACAACTGTGACAAAGGCAATCCTGTGAAATTTTGACTGCAACCGATAATTTCAAACCTCTGAAAGAAGTTTGATTTGCTCTCCCAGAGAAAAATCCTCTAACTCCCTCCAAGTTATGCAAGCACACAGCAGTATTCAGAACCTCTTGCTTCTCTCCACAAAGCAGGCAAGCAGCAATTAAGCAGCTAAAAATGTCACAACAGGGCTCCAAGAACCAACCTTCGAGTCCATCACAGTTTCTGCAACAACATCAACAAGACTTCAGCAACACAGCCAGAGGTGCATTTTGTGAAAGAACCAACACTGAAAGCAATTGCTGAAAAAAAATGAAGCCACCATGACTTAAGGCAGCTACAATTTCTGATGAAGCCCTATTTGCTACACTAGCTGATGTCTCCCCTCCAGGCACACTAACAGCAATGAGTAGACAGAAAGAGCACCACTATTCAACTGGAATTTAAGGTTCTTGATAATCATTAAATTATTTCTCAGCACTACATCTTCAATGATTTCATACAAATAATCACACTTAAATCTCCTTTGAGTTCACAAGACTGAGCAAAATTTACCATTTTTCTGTAAGAATTGTTTATTCCAGCTATTATTCACCAATTTAAATGTCTTTGCCTAACCAGTTACTCGGTAAAACAGAACTCACTACTGATCCTGGGGACAATAAACTCCTTGAAAATATACTTTATTGAGAAAAGAGTATCCCCAAAGGAACACATCCTTGGATTGGTGTTGCTTGATATTTTTGAAAGTGGATAATGCCTCCAAAACAATTAGCATGGCCTAGTTGTGTCATCTAGAAACACAGGGGTCCTTCAAGACAAAGCACATGCCATACTGGCATTTGCAGCACATTATGACAAATGCAGGAAACAAGTTGTCAGAGGTGGAAACATTTGCTGGATAACAGACGACATAACCAGAAAGTGGGACAATCATCCCAAAGAGTGGCAAAACTGGGTTTTGGCAAGAATTTGAGATGTCACATTGGACTCTAAGAAATTAAATCACCTGGGATTTTCCTACTGAAGGAACTTGCCTCATCTTGAGACACACAGAGCTTTCTTTGTATTAAAGAATTTGTAACAAAGTGTTGCAATCTGGCCTGTCTCAGAAATAGTGTGGCTGGCTTATAGGTTGGACTCAATGATCTTAAAGGTCTGTTCCAATTTAAATGATTCTATGGAAAAGGAAAGAAAACACTTGCAACACTTTGGAATGTGCTGGTCGCTTAAGCCCAAAATAGAATTACTTTCAGAACACTCATCAAGGCCTAAATAAATACATTGGCAATGATTTCATCTTTGGTCTGTTTTAGTTGTTTATTTTGTTTGTTTGTTTTTCCCCGGGAGCTGAAGAGAAGCACTGCTTTATTTGTAGTGTATCTGTGTGTTGAGGTTATGATCCAGGGCTGAGAGGCTCCCTCTTCTCATGGCTGACTCCTGACTGGGATTCTCATGCTGAGCTTCAACTCCCCTCTCCACCATCAGCAATTCTCTAGCCAGGCCACCTAATTTAAGAGACAGCAGAAGCCACATGTCCTGACACCTCACAAGCCCCACATGTGCCCCAAAATGTTTTAAAGTAGGTTTGTGGGTCAGCTGCAGTGTGGGCTGCTGACATATCCCAGCTTAGTACCACAGCCATGATAGGAAAGGTCTGAGTGCATCTTTCTGCTTATTTTAGGAGCAGCCTAAGGCAAGTCTATAAAAGCAATCTCTCTTTTGTGTTACCAGTAGTGCCTTTCTATAGAAAAAAATAAAATAAAAAAAGATATGGCTATGTTCACAGTGTGATTTCTAAGCCGACAGCAGGCTTTTAAGATGATATTATATTAAATCTGCTCCATCACACATGATTTCTGTCTATTATCTAGTTCATATTAGAAAACAGTTGTCATTTCTTTATCAGATCCCTTTGGAAACTCACTACTGTTGGACCCTGCCCTCTACTGACGTGCTTCTCTTGTGAACACAATGCAGTCTTTTATATACTTGCCAACCTAGATGGCACACTTTAAATGAGATGAGTCTTTTAAAGAAAGAGAGGCAAAAAAAAAAAAAAGAATTGCTTGAGGACAAAGCCTAAAATGCTAGTGATATCTACTTTCTATGTCAAATAACTGGGAGAGACAACAAAAAAAAAAATCTTAATTTTTGGTAATAAACTGAAGATAGTTCATTGAGATCAATACAATATTATAAGCAAGTGTGGTTCACCTTCTACCCTTCAGAAATAAAATTATTTTGTTTATAGTTCTTATCTAGCCTGTTCTTTGTCTGATACATAAAATACACTGGACCTGGTAAAAGTCACAGTGGTAATCAAGCAGCTGTGCCATTCTGCTAACCTGCAGCATTAGCATATATGGCACAAAGCAGTGCTGGTGTCAAGGGAGCACTTCCACTCCCACGAGCCTGTGCCCTCTGCCCAGCACACACTATTGTAAGTGACAAGAGAGCAAGCATTTTGATATCTGCTTTCATTTAAGGTTCCTGAAGTGGAGACAACATCCATTAAGACTTACAGTAAACTCTTGAAATAAAACTCCTTAGGCCCGCAGCGCTAAGTGATTTGCTCATGCAAGTCCATCCTGGGGGCAGAAGAGTGCAGTTTTCATCCCATGACCATTTATTCTATGGTGTAACGACTCTCTTTACAGTAAGTACTGGAAAAGCTCAGCAGAATTAGAAGGAGGTGGAGCATCAGGACAGATGCCACTTGCTAATTTTGGAAATAACAGGCCCCAAACCAGGGGCATTCAGCTGGTCCAGTACACAGCTGCTTGCTTAAAATAGGCAGCTAACAGAAAAAGAGCTGAAGTCAGAGAATTACACCACAAAGACAGTAAAACTTCCCTGAGAAATAGGATTCTTCGTAAGTCATCACTATAGATGTCACTGTGTATGTGTGTATACTCAAGCAATTGCATTTCTTATGCCACACTTGCTCTATGCTTGCAGCAGCAGTCCTGAGAAAAATCCTAATGTGCTGGTTTCCCTTTCTGTAGGCTTCTCAAGTTATTTATTCCAGCCCAGCTGACAGAGAAGCCAGAGCTACTGTGGGCTTAGAGAACACTTTATGCCCTCCATAAAATCATTTGACAATACAAGGAAAACTTTCCCAAGTCGGTTGTTCAGATTCCAATGTGATTCATTGTAAGCAGTGGAAGCTTCACCTGAGTAAGGACTGTAGGCTCTGACAAAGTCTCAGCAGGTCAACCCAAAACACTTTAAAATTATTCATAACCTTAGAAATAAACATTTGGGAAAAAAAAACACCTGTAAATACAGATCAGCATCACCACTTGAGGGTGCTGCAGTAGTTCTTAAATATTAACTCAAAAGATGTGCTAACAGGCAGGTACTGTACACAGAGCTACACGGCAATGATTCACCTAATTACTTCCATGGAGGCACTCAGAACATTTGGAGCTAAATTCACACAAAATACAGCTGAACAGGAGATCTTCTTCTGAAATAGAAGTTTAAATCTTAAAACCTTTCTAGCTAAGGTGAGACAATAAGATTCTCCCTAAAAAGAGGGGGGAAAATAAAAAGTAGAACAAAAGAGGACCCTCAATTACACAGGCGCGCACATTTCCAACTTCAGGAAATTCATTCCAAATTCTCAGCTCTGCACACACGCAAACGTTTTCCAAGGTATATAAAATTGATTTTGCTACAAGCTATTACAGGATTATAGTCCATTTGAATAGTCTTCACTACAGGAAACACACAGAACTAGTCTCTGTGGGGAATATATTGAATAGTCAGTAAAACACAAAGCAATACCAAAATACAATAGAAGATTATTCAAAAAAGCCACAGAAACCTAAATGGAGAGTCTGAGTCAAATTATCTAGGATATTCCTATTTTGTAGAACCTCATGTTTATCATAAAAAACATTTGCTCATGAGGATATAAAAGCACCAAAACCAAAATAGATGATAATCTGGTTAAAAGAAACTTATGAAATCACTATGCATGTGAAAGCATAGTGAATGCACATAAAATGAGCTCTCATTCGGAAAGCCTGTCCAATTCTGGTTCTTATAACTGACTCTTATCAGAGACTCAATAGAGCTAGTCAGGAACTATTTGATGATACTCTTGAAAAATGCTGATCCATCAAAGTTAAAACTGCCACTGGAAAAAGGGCTTGTTGAAAAGAAAATTCTCAGTTCAAAGACGTTTGTGGAGGGGGATTTATTGCTTAAGGTTAGAAGATATAAATGGCCCACTTTCAGACTGAAAATACAAATTTATTTCCAAAGCTGAAATTATTTTGAAATCCTAATTAAAAAAAAAGGTCTAAAATGAAAATAATTTCAGTTGACCCAAACTAATTTTAAATCCTTGGCTTGCCACAGAGCAGACATTTCCAAAATAGATTATGCATGCCAAATGTAAACAGCAAAGTTTTTGAAGCCTTGAAACCGAAGTCCTTCTCAGCTCTAATCTTTTTGCTATGTGCCCACTAGAACACAGTAGGTTGAAAGCCTTTCTAAAACTGTTGAAAAAGATTACGATTACCTGGACCTTGGTCCTGAAGTCAAAGTAAGACTGCCCTGGCGCAAGGGTAAATATAAACTGTGAACTGACAAGTACTAGGAATAGTCCTTTCTCAATGAGATGTGAAGAGTTTCGCCCTCCTTCCACGTCCCCTCCCCAAGGTTGAAAAACATGCTACTGCTGAAGTTGATCTCACCCATGATCCACAACACATGCTTCCCAGGGCTGTATACGCATAGATAAGGAATAAGAAGATTGATTACACCCCAATGAACACCTTTACACAGTACATACACACAGCTCAACAAATGTTTGTGTCTCGCTTTCCTAGCAAAAGATGACAAAGGGAATGCAATGAGATGAGGGTGTATCAAGGGGAGGTGTGTAAGAGCCAGAAATTCATTCTGCAAATGATATGCATAACTACACACTTCTTTGGCATCAGCTCTCTAACAGACTGGAGTCATATGGCCCCTATATTGCAACAGTCAGCACTAGAAAGAGAGAGCAAGAGCTACTGTAGATGCTTTACAGAGATAGGAGTAATCACTGAAACTACATAGCAAGATATTGTTTTACTAGGACATCAGAAATCAGAACCACAATGTTGATGTTCTCTTTCTTTATAAAAAGAGTGTTAGAAATAGGCAGACAATCTTGACATTATGTGAGGTTTTTTACAGCCTAGTCATTTCTACATTGCACTGTTCAACTAGTTATTTTTAAATTTTCATTACTTTGCAGACAGTGTCCTCATTATTCCTGAGAACGTTAACGTTTTATACACCTTTATAAATGCCTTTACACAGGATCAACATTAGCACAAGATCTACCCAATTCCTTATACCAAGGTTAAAAATATCAGATGAACATTTCCAATGAGCAAAATAGAAAATACATAGAATTTTTAAAAGTTAGAGAACCGGTGTGAGGGCTTTTTTTTAAAGACAAAAAATAGCAGAAGGCAAAATACCATCTTGGCTTCACTTAAAAGCCGAGTCCATCTCGTACAGGTTTATGTGAAGCTCCAGCTTGGCCTACGCATATAGGAGGAGTCAGCAAACAGGCCACCACCAAGTGATTTGGCTGCTGGATGCACAGACAGGAACTCCCATGCACCGACTAACTGGGATCATCGCTATGTGGGAAATGACGTCTTCAGAAAAGTGATGCATTTACCTCCTATTAACTTCAGTTAGACCAGGATTTAATTTGGGGCAAGCTGCTCTGATTCTGTTTAAATTACCCCAGGAGTAAAATGTGTGCATACTAACCTTCACCTACCTCAGAGGGGGCTATGAAGATTAATGGCAGGAAAGAACCTGGATGCCAAGGACAAAACATTTGTTCTAGTTACAACTACATATGAAAAATGATCAGACTCTTTTGTCTCTCAGAAAATGGTCACTATTACTTTAAAATACATACTCAAGCTTAGAGTTGTGAAATGAAAGACCAGAATAGTTGAAATTATTAACAAGTAACATGTAACACTGTAAATTAATTTCACTGGAAAAAGGTCAGCACTAGAGATGTGAGACAGCCTTTTACATTAGAATAACTCATATCACCTTCTCTTCATCAGCCATGTATTTCCATAACTCTGTGCTTCCTTTCAGTCATCTTATTTAGCAACAAGAATTTATGTTTTGTGGAAAACAACATTATAGAAAAAGAATATTTATTAAGTCTGCCATTGTGAAATCTTTTGTATTAGGTAAGTGTTAGCAGCGCTTAATTTTTTCAATAAATAATTTTATTATTTATTGCACACTCCAGCCTTCTATTTCATTCTGTTTAATTATACCAGTAACATGCTGGGTGACATTACTAATTTTCCTTCTGTAAATAAGTGGTATCTTAGCAAATGCCTGTAAGCACTCATTACAAATGAGGAATGCCTGTCACTCAAACCACTGTGGTTTGCTCTGCACAAATGTTTTTAAAACATTCAAATCTTTGGGCTGAAATATTTCATTCAAAGGAGCATGCGGTTGCTTTGTGTCAGTGTACACAGGAGAGAGTGACAGCTATGTAAACACTGAATTACGGTATACTGCCCTCCCCAAAGCAGGTCTCGAGCACTGCATTTTGCACATACTAGGGTCAAGATCTACCATGATTTTACTCCTGTGCAGTATGCATAGAAAGGGGACAACAAAGTGATTTCATTATGCATGCTTCACACTCTCCCTTCATGGTTTCACTAGATGAGCAGGAATACTGCTGCTGTTGAGATAATTAGCACAGGCAATTAGTAAGAGATTGTTAATGTTTCACTGAAACACAAATAGCAAAAGATAAATAATTTCTCCCTTAAGATCTAAACCAGAAGAATATTTAACAGCTGGAGGGAAAGAAAAAAGCTAGAACGCACTCCAGAACTCCAATCTGCTATCCAATTTTTGCAGGAAAACGTGTGTGTTTGTATGCTTTACTTGAGCATCTATGCTGCATCAGCAAAGCACATGCAAAGTTCTCCACTGTGTGGAGTGATAGCAGGATTACACTGAAATTAGAAATGCACATCCTTAGAAATGGGTGATCCTAGTAAGAATGTTATCATATGGCCCAGTCCTGTAAAAAATGTTGTTCAGACTGCACAGAAATCTTTAAGATCAGAGCTGCAGCTTTATATTATGGTGGCAACACTCTGGACAATCACCTCATAAACCAGCACCCTCACTGTGGCTCTATGTAGAGCTATAATCTTTCTTTCCTCTCTTGATTTCTCCAGCTCTTTCATTCTCTTTCCTGTTAAGGATAAAGCTTGACTACTTCTCAATATTCAGTAACTTCTTTGTCTCCCCAAGGGGAGTGAAAAAACATGCAAAATAAAATTAAGACTTAAAAACTCCAAGTTTTAATTCGGGACTCCTAGAAAAAGCAGCTGAAACTAACCCATCCCTCCTTTCTGGCTGCCCCAGGTAGTGCCCTACCTTATTTCTCTTTAGAGGACATCTTCTCATGCTCTGAAGGGATTTTGCCTGAGCTCCCCTGTTTATACAATAGTGCTTATTTATGTTCTGATTTGAGAGTTTGGTTTTGAGCTTGTTTGGTTATGTCAGAGAAAGCTGTTTGCTGGGCAAAGAGCTATACACTGATGATTCTGTGTGTAAAGAAAACACTGCCCATCATTGTCTGCCATTTACAGATCTCTTTTGGAGCTCTGCCAAGCTTCAGCAGATAGCAGAGGAAGAAACATATACTCCACCCTTATAGCAATTCTGATTTACCATGTATCAGCACAAGGAAAAAGGAGATGTAGGCTTCCCCTTCCTTCTCTCGGTGACTCTGGTCTTCAGGCAGCAAATGAGCAGGTTATGGAGCTAATAGCACGCAGCATACCTTTCTCACCTCTTTTGTACAAGAAGGAACATGTGTTCTTGCTTCCAGACTGTCGCTCTGCACAGGATGGCCAGAGGGCTCTACAAACCAGTGCAGCGTAGCACAGGAAGGCAGGAGTACAGAAGCAGTATTTCTTTGCCCAGTTACTTGCCTGTTTCTAGGATCACTGGTGAGCTAAGGAAGTACAGAGTGATTCACATCCATTTTTTAAAATCATCAAATCAATGAGATTTCTGTCTGCAGCACTTAGCAAAAGGGAGTTCTGGAGGAAAACGTAATTTATAAAGAACAGAATAGGAATATTGCCTGTGCTATGACAACTTATTTGTTTATTTAGACTTAAAACGATTAACAAATTTGCCTCTCCATGCGTCTCAGTGCCCTAACATCATTAACCACTCAATAAAATTTCAAGAGCTTTAATCAGTTTTACAGAAACCCAGTCAGCCAGCCACTTTCACAGATATCAGTTGCTTCAGTGCAGAAGTAAAAAACCTAAAGTCCTCTCTGCCTTTTACAACATACTCTAACTCTTTAGATGTGGGCTATTTCAGATCTGTGACTAGAAACACATTCCAGAGTCCTGGAGAACATTCTGCTAATTGCCTTAGCTTTTAATGGGCATACGGATCAGGCACCCTTCTGATCTCAGCTCAATGATGCAAGCACGATCCTTGTGCTGGACCAGCTTCAGACACAATTGGTATCTTATGCACCATCCATCACCTAAAAATGGCCAACAGAGATCCTGGTCTGGCTATGCCAAGCAAAATATTTCCCTCAGAAGGAAAATCTTTGTGTCCCCATAGCTGGCCTGTGACGGTGCAACAATAATCTGGCCATAGATGACCAGGCATGGACAAGATAACTAGGAAGAAAGGTCAGCAGACATTGTCCGAAGTAGGTTAGATGTAATTCCCTCTTGCTAAGTCACAGATAATACCTCCTTCCTCATCCCACTCTCAAGACTTCCATATTGCTGTAGATGAAGTTCAGGCAGCTGACCTTCATCTACACCCAGACATGACTGAGGAGAGAGGCTAACTTTCAGCACTCCAGATTCACTTTTGAAAATGCTAGCAACCACATCAGTACCTTATATATATATATATATACACAGGCATACATATATACGTATATGAATGGACACACACACAAAGCTCCAGCATGGCAAAGCTTAGAACCTCAGTCCAGACAGTAGACATGCAGGGCTTCCAAACACCTGACCGTCTAAGGCTGGAACTCAAGCTTGATCCATAGTCCACCAAATGCAGTAACAGTCTTTTCAGTCTCCAGACAGTAGGTGACAGTCATTTTCCCAAAACTGACAAATTAACTCCAGTCAAGAATTGGCTATGGCAATAGAATATTTGAGACACTTTGTTAATCCCTAGGATTATTTACGTGTGAGGAACCAAGTTTCTTGTTTATTTGTACAGAAAGTATAGTCACAGCATGCTGTTTAAATGAGCAGTCTTTTGATATTTCAGTAAGCTTTTCTATTTATACAATGGGGTAATTATTTCACTCTCTTCCTGCACTCTGAATTCTACCTGTGATACCCTTGTTTGTACACATCTTTCACAACTGGCACAAATGAGTACTACACACATTTCAAAGCTCCACCAGTCATTTCACTAGTGTATTACAATGCAGTAATATATAAAGCATATTGCAACTACAAAATACATTTTAATCTTTCAAAAAACTGCTTTCTGTTGATGACCCATAAAAGGCAGTTCAGAATACTATTCCATTGCTTAGCTTCCCTGGCCAAGCTCCTACATTACAAGCCAAGAAATGCCGTAAGTAAAAATGAACAGACCATCTGCAATAACCAAATTTCTTCCAACTATTTGAAAAGCAAATATACATAGGAAAAGCAATAACCTTCTATATATGTCAAAAGGGCAGAAAAATCTATAAATTCAGTGGTCTATTCATTTAATCTCAATGACACAAACTTGTATTAAAGCAGGCATCTCTTTTTCAGCTGGAATTACATTGGTTTCCTTCCAGAAAAGCAATGCAAAAAAACTAATGCAGCACAAAAAGGGTTGTATGAAAGCAATTTTTTTACACCACTCATTCTGCCCATTTCCCTACTGCAGATTTCCTTCCTATTTCTTACTGTTTCAAATCAGAGCGGCAACCTTTGCTTTCTTAGATTAGCACAATGACTTAATGCAGACATTTTATATCCACTATCGCCATAATTAATGGAAATAGTTTTCTCCCTGCTGCTTAATGTTAAGCAGCTAAGGTCAGGCTATATGCTAATTTAAACTTCAGGCAATCCTACACTCATCAATAGGATCATGTATGGAGGAAAATGCTGCTTCAGTTGCATTTCTATCACCTGAAACCTTCCACCATATCTTAACATATGTCTTTGATGATGTTCTAATGGGTACATAACAGTGAGGGGCATCCACAGCAGATAATATTTTGCACTGCTGCTTACAGATTGCAGTACTTGGATTTGCCAGTCACATAACAAACAACTAGCCTAAAAGCAGACAGTAAAAGCAGGAGATAAATCAAAATATATTTTGGGTGAGCAGCAGAACTAATGAAGCAAACTCTTCTATCACGGTATAGCTAATGGTTAGATTCTCTAGTACTAGTCTAAGGAGGTATCATCTCTGACTGAGATTTGTCCTGCAGGTGGGACATTTCACAACAGCTCTTCCTTTATAAGGCCTCTAATGCTTGATAAAACCAAAAATTACAATGCAGTCCCTCTTCAAGGGTCTACAAATTATGTCTTTTCTCAACAGACGTTCATTTTCAAATAAAACCGTAGCAAAATAGGCTTCTACCCCCAAGTAGTTCTGCCAGAATTCATTACAGAATTACAGAAACAGGAAAATAAGACAGAAACACGTAAGCGCATGACTGTGACTAGCAACTATGGAAAAAAAAAAAAGTCCAAAAGAAAGCATTAGAAAATTTACTTACTATCTACAGTTGGGGTCTTGAGACAATAAAATTAAGCATTGTCCTGATATGAGAGCACCAGAAAAAAAAAAAAAAAATCTTCTGTGGCTATATTAGCCTGGAGCCAGAGGTCCTGCCAACCTGTTTATATGGCAGTTTCAATAGGAGTGGGGAACAGCTCTGCCTATGAGGAGGTGAAGATGGATGAGATGACTTAAATGGACCAACCACAGTGTTCCTTCCCATGTGCTCAGCATAAAAAGCCTCCTAAGAGACTTGGGGGAGAATTTGGACGTAGGATTAGTTCTGTGTGTTGGTTATCTCTCTCTGCCTTGCTGGTGTTCCTACCTTCTGTCTTCTTGCTGGAGAAGAATACTGTGCACTGAGACAGGTTACATTCCTTTGTCTCCCTGAGTAGGACTGGCATGGTTGTTCCAAGCTATTGGCTTTTTGTTTATTTTGTTTTTTTTGTGGACTATTATCAGAACCCTGGACTCAGGCATCCCCATCTGCTGCCAGGTCCAGTTTGGGACTTTTCAGGTCAGGGCCTAGCTGCTATCCAAAGGTGTAGGTTCCATATTTGCATATACATTTACATATTTAAATATATTTACATACCTGTATCTATTTGTATATCGTTTATTATCTTCATTATTATTAGTGGCAGTATTTTCTATTTCATTAAATCTATTTTTTCCCAATTTTAAAGTCTCTCTCCCTATTTCCCTGTTACTGTCCCCTGAGGGGGGTTGGTTGCAGAGAGCATCTGTGACCTGGCTAAAACTGTGATAAGCATGCTTAAAACTCATGTGCCCTGAAGTCAAAGTTTGGAATGGCATCCTCTTCTCCACAGGATATAGAGAGCCCAGGTTCCTCCCTAAGGCACCTGAACTGAATGCCTAGAATGAATATCCCTTAAGTTGGCAATTTTGGACAGAAAAAACTCTGGATCTAATGGGTCCCCAGAAATATTCCCCTCCATGGGGCCAGGAAGTTTTCTCTCAAGAGTGGTTGTCAACGTTTAATGGTGTCTGGATATGGGCAGCACCACAAGCACTATGTGGTGAAGCTTGCTCTGAAGGACTTCCAGGGAAAGAAGCAATCGTATCATTCATGCTGAAGCACAGTTGGCACAAAACTAAGGAGTGTCAAGATTTCAGAGGTATGAATGGAGCTTTTGGTGGACTGTTCTGGCATGGATATGACACATCCTCTTGGATATTTGTTAATATTAAGATGTAGTATGATGTCCTGTTTCAGCAAGAGAAGGGTGCTGCATTTGGCCAAAACAATTGCTCCTAACATCAGTTGAATATGCACAAAACAAACTTCATCACATGCACAGAAAAGTCATAACCATTTCTGCACTGGAAGGACATTTGGGACCACATCTTCAACGTTATTTCAGGTAATGCTCCATTCCAAGCTCAGCTACAGTCACTGAGGTTCTGTTCTGACATCAGTAGGGTAAGTGGTAAGTAAGCACCATGTGCATTTCCTGAAATGTCTCAGCAATTTTGTCAAATAACTGAGCGCAACTAGGGACATATCAAGAGATGCCGCGTTAGAATTAGTGAAAGAAGAAGGCTTATTATTTATATCCCAGCAGCATGTAGAAATGCCAACTGTGATATGAGTCTCAGTGTGCCAGACAACATACAAACATACACTGGAAGCCAATTTTGGCTCTGAAGAGCTTACAGTCTTCAGAGGCAAGACAGACAGAAGGTGAGAAAAGAAACAGAGAGAGCTAACATACACACAGCAAAATTAGTCGCAAAGCTAAGAGTAAAACTCAGTCTCCCTTCAAATACCAAAATCTCTTCTCTCTTTAGTCTGTCATACTGCTTGCTAATCAAAACAGTCTGACATCTTGAATGCATTCACTCTCCGTAGGATCTCTGCAAGCTAAGCTATGAGGAGCCCCTAGCAGAAAGCAAGCTAAATCACACCTCCAGAAACCAAAATGATCAGTTTATTCTGCTATAATTCTTCATGAATCCACACTAGGTTATTGCTCCTTTGTCCTTTACTTCTTTTACCATCTTCTTTTTTTTTCCTAAATAGGTCACCTCATCCTCCTGAAGTATGAAGCCGTAAGACTATGAAAGCATAAAGGAGATTTATTTCTCTCTGTGTGCATGATCTTCTCCACTGAAAGAAGTATGGGAATGACTACAAGGTTCATCATCGACTTCCAAGAATAGACAAATGCCTTTGTTACGCTTCTGTGGCATATCTCAAACACAGGCAGATGAAACCTACAGTGAAGACAGAAGAACTCTTGCCATTAAGTTGTGCACTAAAACACTTGATCATGGTCCAAAAGTGGTGAAAGGTCAGAGACTAATTTCATTTGAGAATTTTAATTTGCTAGACTTAACATAAGGGCATTAATTATTATTTTTTTAAAATCTCTGTCTCAGACCTCTCTCTGCTCCTAGATACACATATTAAATTTATGATTTAAAAACATCATGACAGACTGCCCTTTGCCAACCTCTTAAAGGGCTCTCAGTCACAGTGATTCTTCACATATGATGCCTAATTAAATTTTTTAAAGTTGTTCTGGAGAAAATAAAATCCCCAACAACTGAAGCTGACAGGAATTTAAACCTTGCACATGCTTAAAATACCAAGTCTTTGCAGGATAAAATCAAGCACTTTTTTCCCCCATTTCTTACTTTGCACAGTTTTTTACTGATTTCTCTTTGCACTAATTCCAGAGGTCTCATTTCACACCACCAAACAATTATATTATTTGCAATAGACGCTTGGTCTCAGGAAATTGTTCATGTAAGACAAGGCAAGATTGAAGAAACCCACAGTAAAGCTGGGTTGCTTGCATTTGACCTGTCTGTAGTGAAGGAAAAGCCTGTGGCTATTTTATCAATGCTAATTCTATAATTACTGATTTTTTACGAATGTACTAGACAGCACACACATTCTCACATATGCAGATAAACACAGTGTTCAACAGAGTCAGGAAGGACCTTGAGTCACAAGCAGCCATTTAAATAAATATACTGTAATGCTGGCATTTCAATCTTAGGGAAAATGCTGTTAACAACAGACTAATAATGTACATCCTTTTGAAATTAATTTTGTAATTCCATATTCCAAACTTCTCTGAAAGAATCAGACTCTTTTTGGTGTTTAAGAAATAAAATCATAGGAATATGAAGATTTCCTGAGAAAGTTAAAGCAGAAAACACATTGAGAATCTGTATCTTTTAAGATGTTCCTAACACAAATTTTCACTTAGACAAAAAGCCTACTAGATTCCCTAAGGACAAACATTTGTTAGGATCCAATACTCTTCCTAGGAATTAACTACAAGTCCGTGGGCTCTACCATCACCAGAAACACCACCTACATTCCTCTCCATATATCCATTCCCTCAGGTGGATCCATTTTTCAACTAAAAGCAACCCTGGGCATTCTGCTTTCTGGGCATTCTTTATCAATGTTTCCATACTTTTGACAAAACAGAGAAAACAAAACAGTCAAAGCAAGAAAGCTTTTATGTGCAAATAAATCAATGAACTTTACAAGATGAATTAGGTATCTAGCTATGCTGAGATCTGATTCCAATGAAATCAAAGGCAACTATATTAGTGTAGAGTCTGCTGACCTGGAGCTTTCATCACAGACACAGGAAATTTTAAGCTCTTAAAGACACTTGTTAATAATGCCAGATGACACAGTTACACAATTATCTGACCCATTAGTTTTGCAGTTTACAGCCACTAGCAAACACTTTCCCCACGCTCTAAAAACTTTGATGAAAAACAGTACTTAAAATAGAGTAGCTGATATGCTGATACCAGACACTCTGCTCAAGTCTCTACTTTGACTATACCCAGGACTGGAATACAGATCTCTTCTCAGAGTTAGGAGAAGAGGTTAAGATCCTGTCTCAGTGTATGTGAGAGCTCCTAATGCCTCCAGTAACTGTAAGTTCAGGTTCCTCATGTGTCTAGAGTCTTTGAAGCCACATTATTTGAGGAATCAGATTTTTATGCAATTTAGTTGTTGCAACATGCTCCAGGAAAGGATCACTGACAAAGAAAGGACACACTGGACATCTACTAAATTTTGAGGCTTCATTTGACCTACAAGAGCAGGGACTTTAATAGAGCTCCATCCATTAGTATTACTGGCCAAGGCTGCTCAATAAGGGCTTTACGATGAAAGCGTAACAACCACAGCAGGAGTAATTCTTAGTGTTCTAGTGGACAATGACTAAATCAATACTAAGTACCAGTCTCAGAGTTTCCAGATAGCAGCACAGTACGTCTTCCTTCTTCATATAACTTCACTAACAGCATGCAATAAACCATTCAGCAGGCACAAAAATTCCTGCATTTCAATACAACAGCACAAATTTTCCCTTTCTAGATTGTCCTCTGTTGTGGAAACAAGATAAAGTCCAGCATAAAGTATGCTACCTAGACATGCATTCACATCTGTGGATTTGCTCCTGCACGGCAAAACTTCTCTTCATGATATTTAGATGAGCACACAGTTATACAGCTCCAATGCACTACAGTTGCCCATTTTCAACTTGCATTCTCAGACCATCAGCAAGATCACACACACAAAAAAAACAAGAATAGAGAAGGAGCTCAAGCCAACAATGTGTCACACTTTCTCTAGAAACCAGATACGGAGGCCACAGTTAACTCACTGTTTTCTTACCACCTGAGCTGTTGGCCATGCTATACTCTCACTGTATGACCTGAGCTTTATTTCACACCTTTAAGCACTATGATTTAAATATTTATAGCTAAGCTCTAGTTACACAGAATCACAGAATCACAGAATCACAGAATGTTAGGGGTTGGAAGGGACCTCAAAAGATCATCTAGTCCAGCCTCCCTGCCAGAGCAGGATCACCTACAGTAGGTCACACAGGAACACGTCAGGCGGGTTTTGAATGTCTCCAGAGAAGGAGACTCCACAACCTCCCTGGGCAGCCTGTGCCAGGGCTCTGTCACCCTCACAGTGAAAAAGTTTTTCGTAACATTTTTGTGGAACCTCCTATGTTCCAGCTCGTATCCATTGCCCTTTGTCTTGTCATTGGACGTCACTGAAAAGAGCCTGGCTCCATCCTCCTGACACTCACCCTTTACATATCTATAAACATTAATGAGGCCACCTCTCAGCCTCCTCTTCTCCAAGCTAGAGAGACCCAGCTCCTTCAGACTTTCCTCATAAGGGAGATGTTCCACTCACTTCATCATCTTTGTGGCTGTGCTGGACTCTCTCAAGCAGTTCCCTGTCTCTCTTGAGCTGAGGGGCCCAGAACTGGACACAATATTCCAGATGTGGCCTCACCAGGGCAGAATACGGGGAGAGGAGAATCTCTCTCAATCTACTAGATACTCCTAACACACCCCAGGATGCCACTGGCCTTCT
>NW_009718533.1:0-23235 GCF_000703405.1 Apaloderma vittatum
AACACGCTTCAACAGATCCATGTCCCTCTTAAGGTGGGGACACCGGAACTGGATGTAGTATTCCAGGTGGGGTCTCACAAGAGCAAAGAGGGAGAATCACCTCTCTTGATCTTCTGGTCACACTCCACTTGATGCATCCTAGCATACAGTTGGCCTTCTGGGCTGCATGAGCACACTGCAGGCACTTGGACTTGTTGAAGCTCATGCAGTTTGCACTGGCCCATTTCTCAAGCCTGTCAAGGTGCCTCTGGATGGCATCTCATCCCTCAAGTGAGTCAATGGCAAGCTATTAGGTCCCCCTGGAGTGTCCTCTTTTCAAGGCTGAACAATCCCAGCTCCCTTAGCCTATTCTCATAGCAGAGGTGCTCCAGCCCCTGGATCATCCTTGTGGCCTCCTCTGAACACGCTTCAACAGATCCATGTCCCTCTTAAGGTGGGGACACCGGAACTGGATGTAGTATTCCAGGTGGGGTCTCACAAGAGCAGAGTGAAGGGGGAGAATCACGTCTCTTGACCTGCTGGCCACAATCCTCTTGATGCATCCCAGGATACAGTTGGCCTTCTGGGCTGCATGAGTGCACTGCCGGATCATGTTGAGCTTCTCGTCTATCAGCACTCCTAAATCCTTCTCTTCAGGGCTACTTTCAACCCACTCTCTGCCCAGTTTGTATTTGTGCCTGGGATTAGCCCGGCCCAGGGGCAGGACCTTACATTTAGACTTGTTGAAGCCCATGCAGTTTGCACTGGCCCATTTCTCCAGCCTATCAAGGTCCCTCTGGATGGCATCTCTTCCCTCAAGTGAGCCCACGGCACCACACAGCTTGGTGTCGTCGGCAAACTTACTGAGGGTGCATTCAGTGTCGTCATCTATGTCACTGACAAAGATGTTGAACAACACTGGACCCGGAACAGACCCCTAAGGAACTCCACTTGTCACTGGTCTCCATGTGGACATTGAGCCATTGACCACAACTCTTTGAGTGTGACCTTCTAGCCAGTTCTTTATCCACTGAGTGATCCATCCATCAAGTCCATGTCTCTCCATCCTAAAGACAAGGATGTCATGTGAGACAGTGTCAGGAAAATGACAGTGTCCAGGAAAATTGCATCCGTTGCTTTTCCCATGTCAATCAGGTTTGTAATAGAAGGCCATCAAATTAGTCAGGCGCAATTTGCCCTTAGTGAAGCCGTGTTGGCTGTCACCGATCACCTTGTTATTTTTGTATGCCTTGGTATGTCTACCAGGAGGATCTGTTCCGTAATTTTACCTGGCATGGAGGTGAGGCTAACCAGTCTGCAGTTCCCGGGGTTGTCTTTGATTCCTTTGTTTTAAAAATGGGGATTATATTTCCCCTTTCCCAATCTGTGGGAACCTCACCAGACTGTCATGACTTCTCAAATATGATGGCTAGTGGTCTATAAACTTCAGCTGCCAGTTCTTTCAGGACCTGTGGATGTATCTCATCAGTGCCATGGACTTGTGCACCTTTAGGTTCTCTAGGTGTTCTCAGACCTGATCTGCTCCTGCGCTAGGTGATTCTTCACTCTCCCAGCCAACACGCTCTGTGACTTGGGTGGTGTGGTTCAAGTGGTTACCACTGAAGACTGAAGCGAAAAAGTCATTGAGTATTTCAGCCTTCTCTATGTCCTCAGTAACCAGGTCGCCTGTATCCCTCTAGAGAGGCCCCACATTCTCTCCAATTTCTCTTTTTTCTCTCACGTATCTGAAGAATTCCTTTCTGTTATTTCTAGTGTCCCTGGCCAGATTTGACTCTGTCAGGCCCTTATCTTTCCTAATCAGGTTTCTGACTTCCTGAGTAAGTTCCTTATAATTGTCCCAGGTTAGCAGCACTTGCTTCCACGTTTTGTATATTCTCCTTTTGTATTTGATTTTGGCCAGGAATTCCCTGTTCATCCATACAGACTTCCTGACGTTTTTGCCTTGTTGGGGCCTACTACATAGAAAGTTGATGAGGTCACCGACAGAAAGTGTTGGAGCAGCTAATTATAAGGCTACTGAAGACAATGCAGGTGTTGGGAGTATCTCTGATAAGAAGGTAGGCCAGAAGAATCAGGAGATTTGACGCTGTACACAAGAACCTATCACAGTGATTAGTTAGGCGCGTGCTCTTCGCGTGGACAGTAGCGTGTAACCAATCCTGTAGTGCATGGACAGAGTATATGACCAATCATGTACCAATTATGTAATGCTGTACGCGTGTAAGGAACTAACTATACTATATAAGTAGCCTTCTGATTGGAATAAACTTGGCGTTACGGAGCATCATATTGGTGTGCTGTTCGTCCGTCTCGCATGGATTCCCCACATTGCCTGACTTCCTCGTTTTGGGGGTGCAGTGCCTTTGAGCTTGGAGGAGATGATCCTTGAAAGTCAACCAGCTTTCCTGGCCTCCCAATCCCTCCAGGGCTTTGTCCCATGGCATGCTACCAAGGAGGCTCTTGAAGAGGTGAAAGCCAGCTCTTCTGAAGTTGGGGATTTCAGGCTTGCTGAGCTTCCCCTTCTTCACTACCCTTAGGATCTTAAACTCCACCATCTCATGGTCACTGCAGCCAAGGCTGCCCATGAGTTAAACATTGCCCACCAGTCCCTCCCTGTTGGTGAAGACAAGGTCTAGCATGGCACCTCTCCTCATGGGTTCCTCTATCATGTGGAGGAGGAAGTTATCATCAATACACTCCAGGAATCTCCTGGATTGTTTGTGCCCTGCTGTGTAGTCTTTCCAACTAATATTGAGGTGGTTAAATTCCCCTGTGAGGACCAGGGCTTGAGAACAAGCAGTGACTCCTATCTGTTTATGAAGGGCTTTGTCCACTTGGTCCTCCTGATCAGGTGGTCTGTACCAGACCCCTACTATAATGTCTCCTGTGCTTCCTTTCACCCTGGTCCATAGGCACTCAGTCTTTTCCATCATCACTTGCCAGGTGGAGCTCCACACACTCTAGATGTTCATTGACATAAAGGGCAACACCCCCTCCTCTTTTTCCCTGTCTGTCATTCCTGAGGAATTTATACCCTTCTAGTCCAACACACCAATCATAGAAGTCATTCCACCACGTCTCTGTGATGCCTATCAGATCACAGTGTAGCAGGCTCACGAGCAACTCTAGTTCCTCTTGTTTATTGCCCAAGTTGCATTTGAGCTGGGTCCCTGATAAGGAACTTGCAGCCCCCGAAACCACTGGGCTAGTGGTTTTGCTCCCAATGCTGCTATGTCTTTCTCAGGGTCATCTTCATTTGACCTGGTTGTAACCCCTTCCCCCTTCATATCTAGTTTAAAGATCGCTCAATGACTCCTGCCGGCTCATGACCTAGGAACCTTTCTCCCCTTACAGTCATCTGAACTCCATCAGGTTTCAGCAGGTCAGATGCTGTGTAGATCTCCTCACGGCTAGAAAACCCCAAACCATTGGCACCATTAACCCAGTGCACTTTTTTGAACCTCTTGGTACTTTCCTTTTAACCACTTCTGGTCGTCTCTCCTCTACCTCATCATTTCCAATCTGCATTACCAGCAGCATGTAATAATCAGACGACTTAACCAGACCTGGGACCTTCCTAATAACATTCTTAACCGGGACCCCAGGGAGGCAGCAGACTTCCCTGTGGGACAGGCCAGGTCAGCATATGGGGCTTTCTGTTCCCTTGAGAAGAAAATCACCTACTACTATAACCTTTCTTTTTTCCTTGATTTCACTAGTCCTAAGTTGTGGGACTCGGTGACTCACCCTGGGAAACTGCATGGATGGACCTTATCTCCATCCTTGTTTGCCAAGCCCTCTGTTACTAGAGCCCCATATCTGCTGTGTATGGGCCACCAGGAAGATAGGGGAAATTGGGAGGGGGCTTTATTGCCTCTTCTCTCTCTTCTCATAGGGACCTGCCTCCATTCCTTCCCTTATCTTAGGTCACCTTCTTTTTCTGAGCAGCAAGAGGGCATGGGATGCCCTGCTTCTGGTGTAACCCACACCTGCTGGGGATGACAGAGCCTGTCTCCACCAGTCTATCTCCCTTTCACATTCCCTTATAGTCCTTAGTCTGGCGACTTCTTCCTTCAGCTCAGCCACTGGGCTGAGCAAATCATTCACCTCTTCACATCTGACACAGATGTTGTCTCCGCTACCCTCCATTGCAAGTGCCAGGCTCTGGCACTCTCTGCAGCCAGATGTCTGGACACCTATGGGTAGGATACAATTCCATAAGTGCTCTAGAGCTCCTGGTTAAAAACCACTGATTTAACGCATGCACAGACACACAATTTAATATACTTTGATTGCTGCAATAATTTGAAAATATTTCTTAATAATAATCATCATCATAATCATCCTCAGATTCTTTTTCTTTTTGAAAACTGGCATTCAGGCTGGACTCCAGAACAAACAGAAGTTATAAATAAAATGAAATCAATAAGGACTCCTGTGGACTGAGCAGAGCACTCTACTGAGATAGCTCAACAGAGAAAATTGTGTGAAGCAGAATATAAATATTAATAATAAGACAGCCTTTTGTCTTGAATGAAGATGTTGTTGTTATACTCAGGAGAGGTTTAAATGTATTCTATGCCTGAATGAGAGAGCAGTTATAGGTTAGATGGATTTTAGCCCATCTCTTTCTTTCTTTCTTTCTCTTTTTTAAAGACAACATGTTGTTGTGGTTCAAGCCAACTGATCGGCGGGAAGAAAGAACCACACAGTCGCTCCCTCGCTCGCTCCCCTCTACCAGGAGTGAGGAAGAGAGCCCTCAAGGAGCAGTACGCAGAGCCTCGTGGGGTTGAAAAAAAAATGGTTCGGTTTAATGATGAAACATAAATTATAACAATAACAGTAAAGTAACAGTAGTGTTTAACCAGATGTAATGCGAGTTATATGTAACGCAGATGTCTCACCACCCGGAAACCAGTGGCATAGCAGACACTCGGAAAAGAGAGAGACCCCCGCCCCGGCCAGCTCCCTCTGTATACCCCAAGCTTCATGATGGTATCCAATATCTCCTTGGCTAGTGGCTAGTTTGGTTCAGCTACCCCGGCTAGCCCAGCTCCCAGCAAAAATTAACCCTATCCTAGCTGAACCCAGTACATGTATGATGATGAAAATGAAGTTATTCACTGAGAGTCTGTGCAATATATGCCCACAAGCCCTAGGCAAAAGGACAAATTCCACCTGTTTTTTTCACAGATAATAGATATACTGCTCACAAAATATAGTTCATACAATGATAAAGCCACAACTTCTTGAGATCTCATCTGAATAATGGTAGAATGCTTTGTGAAGAGACAGGATAATTACTTTTAACATTTAAAAGAAGGCATACAAATGAGTTATCACGTAATTTCCCACAGATATCAAAGGGGCTGGTCTTTAACAAAGTCTGGCTGAATTGGAACAATAACAGAAACAAACCATACAATATTTCCTTACATGAAAAATCAGAGTTTCTCATTTAATACTGCTCTGTCCTTTTGGACAAGATGCTGTCACTGAAATCCTTAAAGGAAAGGCAATGCCCTTAAATTCTGTTAGGCTTCTCCTGTGGCCCCTTCCTTCTTTTAATGAAACAAGCAGAACAACCCTTAACACAAAACTTGTGATAGATAGGTTACAATTCATTATATGATTAAATTGGCATTTTCTTCTTCAACTTTTGGATGTCTAACTCTTGATACCATAAAAAGAGCTACATTTAAGCACCTAGAATATGCTAATATATTCAGGATCACTATGCATTCTTGCACTCAGAAGTCTTCTACACTAAACCCCTGAATAACAACCAATACAAACAGACATAACTCCAAAGACTTCAATAGATTTCTGGCTCTGGGGATGAATGAAATGAGAACTCATTGTCATGCAGTATGTATTGGAAGAATTCTTGTTATCCCACACATGCAACTGAGGATCCAGTTCAAACTTTTCACTTTCAAAAATTTCTGTGTGTGTATATCATGCTAGGGAGCAAAGACTTCTGAGATATTGAAATGCATTTACATTAAGTCTGAGAAATGAGAAAAAGTAATGCAAACAGTTTTTATTTTTTTTTAAATCAGTTACAGAATTCAGATAGTGAACTGCTTTAACTGATCATCTTGTATTTGATTATCAGTGTTGTGGTTCAAGCCAACTACTTGGCCAGGAACAAAGAACCACAAGATCACTCCTCCTCCCACCCCCATCTCCACAGGGGTGTGGAGGGAGAAAACTCAATCAAAAAGGCACAAGAATTGAGATTAAGAACAGGAAGAGTAATAATCTACCATTTAAAATGATGGGTAAAGAACCCCAGAGAGTTGGGGAGAAAACATAGATTTAGTTTACCACCACAATTTACAGAGCAGGATACTGAGAGGAATACAAAAATAAATACAGCTCAATTTTAAATACACTCCTGCCCATCCCTCATCAGTGCAATGGAGGGAAGGGAGTGGCGGGTTTGGTCGATTTGGCCATTACTCATGGTCCATGGCAGCTCCTTCTTCTTGAGAAAGAGGGCTCTTCACAGTCTCTCCTTCATGCTGTGTGGTACTCACCTCACAGGAGGCAATTCTTTTCAACCTTGTGAATCCCTCAGGGCTACAGATCTCTCTGAGTGCATCTGCCACTGATGCTCAGTCTCTCTCCCGTTTCACATGGGGCTCTGCATATACCAACCCATTCTGGATGTTCTTACCTCTGTCAATTCCCTCAACTGGCAGGCAATCATCTTCCTGTCATCTCAGCCACCAAGGGGCTTCAGGGAGAGGTTCTGCTCCTGCAGCCTTCTCCCTCTCCTCCGGGACCCTTATTGTCCTCTTTCTTCTCAGGACAACATTCCTTTGTTCTCCTCTCACCTCTCTCTCCTTCAGCAGAAAAAAAACCCTCTCTTCAAAGTATTTGTCTTTATTATATGTCACTAGAAAATACTATGCAATTATTCATCACCAAAAATAATCCTACAAAATCCTACCCCGGAACTTATTGTATCAACTCCATAATAGGGTTAATACCATAAATTTTTGAGGTACCTGTTTCCCCCACAAGACTACAACAACAAATAAAAAGACATTTCACAGCACCAAATAGATGTCATTCCATTCCTAGTCATAAATGTGTTTTCTGCCTACAGAACATTCATACTGAGAATTTATAGAACTCTGATGTAATTGCTTTTTACTCTGGAATGGTTATTTTTTTCCTAGGCCTTCTCCACATATTTAATAAACAGTGTTTAAAGTCAAAATTATTCTGATAAAAGCTGTTTGCAGTTGCTGAATCCAATAAATCTATGTGAATTGTGGATGATGGATCTCTGAAAATTAATGTTCATAACTATAGTTCCTTATTATACATTTTCAGACCTTCTGGTTTTGTCCTCTACAAAGCAAAAGTTTTCTCATCTCAGCTCTTTATCTACTCACTGTAATTCTGTAGGTTTTATCACCATATACAGAATTATGTGCTTATTCATCCATTTGTACTGAAGGAATTTGTATTGCCAAGAGCCAAGATGGAGAACTATCTTTTGTGTTCATTCAGATATCCATGAAGTCTGTGGCTCTTTACTATCATCACTATCATCACTATTAGCACTAAAGGTTAATTATCCTGTCTTAGACCTGCATTTTTTTCTGGTATCATAGGACAGGACAGGAGCAACTATGGGAGGTCATATTTGGACAATGTGATCTCTTTGCTGACTGCTTCGGGACAAACTTTTGGAGAACTCTGAAGATTATGACCAAATCCTTGATCTTGATTTAGCATTTATTAATAATCCAGGGTACAAAACAAATAGAATATTTCACCTGTATTGTAGTAAACGAGATTTTTTCCACATTTTTACATTCCAGATTTTTTTTTCCAGCTAAAGCAAGCCAAGAGGATGCATGTAATGGTGCACCACCACTTTCCTTCCTTCAAGGGTTAATTTTTTGACTGTACAAGAAGCACATCTGAGCTATGAAGTAACTCCAGCTACCCTGAGCCAGCACACGAAGCCAGTGTACCCACCCTTGCAGAGCAGTGTTATGGATATGGGCAGAAACTTGCTTCTCAAAGCAGTATGGCTGCACTCAGACAGGGTTTGGATAACGCTGAAATTCCTGACTGGTCCTAAAACAGAATCCATAAGTAGGAATTTTTGATCCCTGCACTCACTTTACTGCATGGAACATATCTGCTCCATATTACTTTATCCATACTTTGGTAATTGTACAACTCAAGTATGTGCAACACACTATTTATGACCTAAAGTCTAGTGAGAGAACTGTCAAGTCACTGTCCACTTCTCCTGATCTCTCAAATTATTAAAATTCAACAGACCGGGGTAAAGAACAATCAAGATCTCCATTCATAAGATGTCTCTATGTCAGATTCTTATTTCTGAATGCTGATATATTTGTCCTGCTAAAAAGAACTATTTTTAAGGATTGTTTATGTTAATGTTCTGTATGAGCCACAAATTTGCATACTTTATTGTTTTATTGCATCCTTAGAAACCTCCAATTTATTCTATTTTTGTAACTGAGTGAAAATTACATGGCTGCTTTTTGCATTCATCCAGATTATTTAATAGGCATGTGCATTCACAGTGAATCAGAGAACTCTTGTTCTTTCTTCTCATGACTAATAAATCATGTTCTTTTTTTAATTATCATTTATTAAAAAACCTAGCAATATTATATATTTAGCAAGTGAGTTGAATTTTATCATCAGCAGCCTTATGTGTTACAGAATACTTCTGTGTCCTTGCATTGACTCCTATTTGTTGACAAGTACCTCTACAAAAAATACATAGGGATACCCAATCTACTCTATGCAGTAAAGATGTTAGGGAAGGCACGTTAAATGAACTGAGATGTTTATCCTTGCAAAGCAAACATAATTATCATTGATCTCACAGGATATAAATTGAAGTCAGAATTTAATTTTGACTTGAAATATACAAACAAACCTTTCTGATTCTTCAAGCAGGTTTGTGCTCTGGTTCTTTGCACTATGTTCAATATGATAAACACATGTTATTTTGAAGGCATTTTAAGTGGCTTCCTGTCTGTAGAATATGTTTTCCATGGGTGTTATATTTACACTGATTCAAAGCAGACATCAAATCCGACTAAATGAAATGATTAAGCAAGAACAAGTAATGAAAAATGAAAACCAATAGCTGGGAGAAGCAAAAGTGTTTGCGTAACTTGGAATGTGTCAGAACAATTTGGTTCTTTCACAGATTTTTAAAAATATTTGTCATTATATGGTACAAAGAAATAATTGGGGTGGTTGTAACTGCAGTCACAAGTTTTTTGAATTTGAGTAGGAAGGAAAAGATATATGCACAGAATTTGGGTGTGAGAAAGTGAAGTGATATGTACAGACACATACATACCTGTACAAACAAGAATAAGGAATGATGCAGCAAGATAATGGTCTTATGGTGATTGACATGGTCTATAGGATTAAAATGAACAGAGAACACAGGCATAGACAAGGTCTCAGAAGTGGATAGAGAAACTTTGGGCAACCTAGTCCAGCTTGCTGACAATGATAATTTCTCAGAATATGTTTTCTGAAGTTCTGCTTCTTCCTGTTTTGCATACAAAAAGCAAGAGAGTTCTACCATGGATTTTGGCATATACCAGACCTTAATGTAAATCATTCTGTTCTACACATATAGTTATAATAAAACATTATCAATCTGAGAGATGACTCAAACATACAAATCACACACTGCTTAAGTATCTTCATGAATCAGAGCTTTAATCTGTTCCAATAAAACAATAAGTCTGAATGCCCAACTAATTTTTACGGTGCTTTTTTTGTCAGTCTCCATTATGGAAATATCTACACTAATGAGAAAGGGACATTCTGTGGCCAGTGCCACTACAACAGCATGGAAAATTATTTTTTCCTGCCCTGTGGTGGGAGACTCATGGTCATGCAACTGAGAACTGGATTATTCATGTTAACTACTGTGAAACACAACAGAGTCTTGGCTAACCTGGAGTCAGAGATTTGTTACCTGAAGGGAACCATCAAGCCCAACTTCTTCTCTTGGCTCTGATGTATATGGCAGGCTCAAAGCAACATGCTTGTCTTAACTAGTGAATTTTTAAATTTTTTTAAAAAAAATGTCAAAGAAGGAAATTCCACAGCCCCCCTCCCACACTCCTTTTTTTTCCTAGAACTGAGCTGTGCTCACAAACAGATATATTTCCTACTTTTTGTTTTAAAATGTTTTTGAAAATTGAATCAGTTTGTTCTTCTCTTTGCTCAGTAGCCATACTAGAGAATGGATTACACATGTACACTGCTCTTCCTTTCTGAATTTAAACAAGACCTTTAAGATATTTCTCCTTTGAATTTCATCTTTAATCTACTGATTCTTCTTTTCGACTTTTTTGTTTTTCAAAACAATTCCCAAAACTGTGTATCCAAACTGGCCATTATTTTGGGCAAAGCCTCATCTGAATTTAATGAAAAAGTCATCTTCTGTGCCTTGTAAATTGTGCTTCCTTTAAGATATCCCAGAATGAGACTTTGTAACTGTTTCCTGCTGGTTATTCATATTTGGTTCGCAATTCACTGTAATTCAACACATTTTTTCTGCAATGCTGACAATGTACTCTGAGTTCCCTGTTTTGTAAGTATGCATTCTGTCTGTCCTCCTTACAGAATTTACCCTTATTTTTACCTAATTTTCTCTCCTTGATTTTATATTTAGAGAAGCCACTTCTCACACAACCTGTTTGTCCTTTAATTACTCCTTACTCTCTCTATACGCTTATAATATTATTTTTAAAACATTTAAGTTTATTTCCTTTTAATGGAGATAATCTGAATCATCTTAATTCTTAGACTTTGTCCCACTTTGTTTGTTGGGTTTTTTTAAAATAAGTCCCACATTTTTCCAGTCTCCTGGGTACTCCTTCTCTTCCAATAAAAAAAAATTAAAATTCCAAGTTAAAAGTTTGTTTTCATTAGCCCCCTCAATGATTTGCATCAGACCCTGAACACTTAAATACTCCCCACCATAAGTTCTGTAATACACTGAGATTATCTATTCTTTTCTCCTGCTCCAATCTGCACACCTGTGCACTGTTAATATAATTGCATTAAGCATCTGGTTGCATCTGAATGTCTTTGTGTAAAAATTGAATCAGGGAGTTCTCTGAGAACATAAGCTTGCATCATGCGTTACTTAGTTTCCTGTTCTATTAAGTAATGAATCTGTTTTTATTTTTTTCTTCCTTTCACTCTGGAAGGATCTGTAAAACCTTTTATAGATCTTGCTGCTTATGAATCTTTTATTATTATCAAAGATCTAATTGTCTTCTGGATCCTAAAACAAGTTTCAGTGTTTTCCTGACTCTCTCCTTCTTCCAGAGGTACTGTACTTAATTATTAACAGCTCCAGCTTTCTCCTTTCCTCATCAGAAAGGCTAGCTTCAGCATGGGGATATGTTTTATTTGAGGTACAGTTCAAAATATATGGAATTTCATGTAAAATTTACGAATTGCACAAGCAAAGTAAGTATCTTCCTACCACAAGCTTTGGGAGTGAGAGAAAGCTAAGGGATATAGTAACGTGCATTCAATTTACCGTTCTTTGCAAGATGATCTGGCTCAGCAGTAAGGCAACACACTTAACAAGTCACTTTTAAACTATTTTAAAGTATATTGTCTTCTTCTGGATATTTTGATTTGTAATTTTTTTTTTGCTTCCACATTTACAAAAATAAATGTCATGAAACCATGAAACTACAATGTTGAATGTGGTACATATTATCTCATATGGTTTGTTCGACATATATCTAATTATTGAGCTTTGTCTCTGCTTCTTTTGCTTGAGTTTTACAGTCTAAATTTACCAAAGGTGAATAATCTTAATACATTCAGTGACTGAGGGGAGAAAACATCCCTGTATCTCAGGCTTAATCCTCACTTTTTAAGTGTCTTCCATGACATAAGATGTGATCAAAAGGATATTGTTTAATCTGACTTCGTGTTATGACTTTGAGAACTGTGGTGCCAAATTTTTAACTCCTCATTGGTGCGCCAAAGTGAAATTAGTGAAAGGATAAACCCCAGCCATAGAAGCCATTTCCTTTCCTGAATGTTCAGTCAATCTCTGTTCATGTTGCAAACTATGCTCATAAAAAAATCAAGTTT
Source organism: Apaloderma vittatum (assembly GCF_000703405.1). NCBI lineage: Eukaryota > Metazoa > Chordata > Aves > Trogoniformes > Trogonidae > Apaloderma > Apaloderma vittatum. The sequence goes on from NW_009718533.1 coordinate 12,160, forward strand.
TAGAAATGCAAGGGATATTTATTCTAACAAACAACTTGTTAGATAAAGATGTCATCACTGTGCCCATGACTTAATCAAGCTTAAATACCATAGAAATTCTTTTGCTTTCAAGAAACTTAGAAGATGGAAACTCACATACAGGTTTCCTTCTTAACAACACTCTTGCCTTTCCTTTCAAACACACCACAAAGACTTAGTATTTCAGGACAGTGATTTTTTTATTTGTAATTACATGGAGTTTAGCATTTTTCAATATCAATCAATGAATACAGCGCATCTTTTCATCTTTCCTTGGAAATATTTGAAACAATTTGATTTAATTCCTATTTTGGCCTGAACATCTTATGAAGTTTACTTTCCTGTTCCTCTGTGCATGCGTGTTTTCTCTTTCAGCTCTCCATACTGGAAATGGCAGTTGTCATGACAACACAACACATTTATTGCTCTTGTATTGCTGTGATTTTTGCTTTCCTTTTTGATGGCAGCAGCTGACAGCCTTTTATAAGAAACAAGGGCATATAAAGTTATCCTCTTGTATTTTTTTGCATGTAGATGACTGCAAAAATTTTTCTATTAACTAAGATATCATCTAATCCTTTCCAAAACACATCCAAAACACATCCAGGGAGAAGTTTTCTCAGAGACATCTGAAATAAACGTTTTTGTATGTTCACTAATAAACAGAGGCAATTTCACGTAGAAGATGAAAGTTCACAGTTATAGCATAGATTGTTGAATTCACAGATAGATAAAAAAAAAAATTGCTATAACCTGGTACTTGCTCTTCAAATCCACTTGGCACATGCAAATGCACATTTTGTACATATAGTTGGACAATTAATGAAAACTATCCTGTATGCAATATTCTCAGAGACTTTTTTGGGAAGAATTATTGCAGCTCAACTGCCAAAATTTATTTATTCTTAATCTTCTTTCATACTCATGTTTTACTAATATTTCTAGAAAAAATCAGCCTATGTTTATCATTGCTACATTTGTACTTCATTGATTAGATTATTAATTTCAGCTACAAGTTATATTCTTAATTATGTCTGCATCAGAATTTTTCTAGGACTAGAGATTGTTTTTTCCTGACAAGTGTTAAGTTTTGGTAGCCATAAGTAAAATATAGGCAAAACTAAGAGAATATGCCCTGGTTAACTGTCTAATTATTTTTGAATGTAATAAATCTTTTTCAGGCCAGGAAAACAAAAATAAGGAAAATGCAAGAGAAAATAACAATAATATTAAGAAAATCCTAACTGTCAAAATGAACAAAAAAAGGCTACAGGAAAGATACAGTAGAAGACTAAATGTATAATTCTCAGATAGTCACTAATCTGGCATTTCTAAACTTTTAAACCCTATAACTTGCACCTTCCTTAAAAATACGGTTCCATAAGCAGCAAAAATTATGCCCAGAACTTTTAGTGAAGTCTTATCTTCTGGATATTTCTTCCATTAATATTTTACCAAATGTATTTCCTTGCAAAAATATTCAGTAATGTAGTTGTACACTAATATTGGAGAGTATTTGTAGAAAGCAAAGATTAAAATTGTAATGAGCATCAATAAATCATCAATATTTTAGGCATGCAAAATTACCTGAGTAACTGAAATATAGAGTAACATATAGTCATAATCAACTGATTGTGAATCAGGTACAGAAGAGGAATTACAAAGATACAATGCTAAAATGAGTACTCTTAGTTAAGTAGCACAGTAGAGAAATTTTCTATTTAAGGATGATTCACAAGGAAGAAAAAGTGGAAAAAAGTCTCATGTGAGATATTCATTACAAAGTATTTGCTGAGTGTCTCAGGGAGTGGATATTTCCTTTCCCTGAAAACTTTGCCTCACTTATACCCTGTTAATGTCTTGATTACTGCAATCACGCTCATTCGGTTTGATTGTTATGCTGAAGAAATGAAGTGACTATCTCCCAGCACATCCGGAGGAGCAGACATACACAAAGTCTCCGTAATTTTTTACACCCTGGCACAGAAGTACCAAAAATACAAAACTGTCACCGCACCACAATTCCCAAAGGTTACCCTTCCCTTTCGGAGGTGGGTATACTGAAGCAGTGCAGAACTGAGCTGCAAGAGAAAGAGAGATGGATAGTGACAGGGTGACTTTTTTAATTTCTTTTAATGAAAGTTCGTTTTATCTTTTCCCATTCCCAGACTGAGGGCCCCAAGGCAATTCTGAGCTCAGGTGTAGGATGATTTACATGTTAATGTGGCACAAACAGGCTGTAGTAACAACTAGATACTTATTCTGCTGTAACTGAAATGCCATAATTATGCCTATCTTTCACTTCTGAGGTTGACTGGTTGCTATTTGGGGAGTAAGGAAACAACAAAAACAAAAGGATCGAACAGAGCAGGAAGTCTTCTTGTCAGCACATGTCTCCATGTCTTTGCCAGCCCCATGGAGTATCCAGTGGAAGATGGAAGCAATATTTATTGATTTGTTTATTTGCACAATAGAGAGAAGAAACATTCAGCCAAAACTCCAGGTGTCATGGCTATAAAGCAAAAATATCTCATACAAGAATTAATCACCGATTATTTCTCACTTTTCCAAAGCCAAGAAAACAATGAAGTGTGGCCCAGCAGTCGTTCACTCTCCTTAATCACAACACATATCCTTATGCTTTATTATTCAGCAAGGTGAACCTCATGAACTTTAATAAGGGCAAGTGCAAAGTCCTGCATCTGGGGAGGAATATCACCAGGCACCAGTATAGATTAGGGGTCATCCTGCTGGAAAGTAGCCCAGTAGAGAAAAACCTTGGAGTCCTAGCGGGCAGTAAGTTGTCCATGGGACAGCAATGTGCCCTTGTGGCCAAGATGGCCAAAGGGATCCTGGGGTGCATCAAGAAAAGCGTGTCCAGCAGGTCTAGGGAGGTTCTCCTCCCCCTGTACTCTGACTGATGAGACCACACCTGGGACACTGTATCCAATTTTGGACCCCTCAGTTCAAGAGAGACAGGGATCTACTGTGAGAGAGTCCAACAGAGAGCTATAAAGATGATTAAGGAACTTAAGGGATAGATTAAAGGATAGATTAGGGGGTAGATTGAGAGAAGTGGAGCCGTTTACTCTTGAAAAGAGAAGGCTGAGAGGGGACCTTATTAACATACATAAATATCTGAGGAGTGGGTGTCAAGAGGAAGGTGCGAGTCTCTTTTCGGTGGTGCCCCATAATAGGACAAGGAATGAAGGGTTTAAGCTAAAACACAGGAAGTTCCACCTCAACACAAGGAGAAACTTCTTTACTGTGAGAGTGACAGAGCATGGGAGCAGGCTGCGTAGAAAGGTCCTAGAGTCTCCTTCTCTGGAGACTCAAAACCCACAAGGATCCATTCCTGTGTGGCCTGCTCTAGGAGATCCTGCTCTGGCAGGAGTTTGGACTAGATGATCTCTAGAGGTCTTTTCCAACCCCTAACATTCTATGATTCTATGATTCTATGATTCTATGATTCTATGATTCTATACAACTTTCTTACATATGTGTGAGCACTGCTGCATCACTTGTGTTCAGAGCACATCGCAGGAAGAAGCAATGCATGACGGAGTGGATGGGGGCCCAGCCAGTGCTCCCACCATGGCTGAGAAATGAACAAGAGCATAAGCAGTTGCCTGTTGGGCAGGTAGTCTTCTGTGGAGCTTAGAGTCGGCTTGTGCTCAGCCTCCTGTCTCCTACCCTAGGCAGCAGGGAGTGCAAGGAGGAACTCAAGGAACTGATGTGGCTACCGACATGGAGCAGGGCATGCCGTAAGCCCTGGGGCACTGCATAGAACTGCACAAGATCTTAAGAGTCAACACAATAATGGGGACAGGCCATGTGACATGGTCTCCTGCATCAGCTGTGGCTGTGGGCAGTGTTTTGGGGGTCACATGGTGATGGGATCTGGATAGGAATTTCTGGCATCCTGTCAGATGTGTGGTCATGGATGGAGAATGGGAGCTGGAAGCAGGAGAGGAGGGACAAGCTCTGGTGGAGGAGGCATCTGGGAGGATGATCTGATCCACGGTGCACAGAGGTACCCACCTGCTGGCCTGAGCTGCTGTTGCCCAAAGTTTATTTATTGCCTGGGACTCAGGGGGGACTTCATCCCTCTCTACAACTGCCTGAAGGGAGGGTGTAGTCAGGTGGGGGTCAGGCTCTTCTCCTGGGCAACTGGTGACAGGACAAGAGGGCACAGCCTGAAACTGCGTCAGGGGAGGGTTAGGTTGGATCTCAGGAAGCACTTCCTCATGGAGAGGGTGCTCAGGCATTGGGATACACCGCCCAGGGAAGTGGTGAAGTCATGGTCCCTGGAGGTGTTTAAGGAGAGGCTGGATGTGGCACTTAGTGCCATGGTCTGGCCGATGTGATGGTGTTGAGTCATAGGCTGGACTTGATGATCTCAGAGGTCTTTTCCAGCCTCAGCAATTCTGTGATTCTGTGATTCTGTGAAGATCCATGTTGCCGTAGAGAAGTAGTCAAAGTTTAGTCCAGCCCATGGCACCTCATCATCAATGACACTGGTGAAGGAAACCCTTAACACATAATGAATGAGTACAGGGCTCTATAGGGTAAAAAGAAGGGCAAAAGGACCATGGTTGTTCTTCAGGAGAGTTTTGATGTGCTAAGGACAATCTGTGATGCACATAATGATTAGGAACAAAGAAGTCTTTCATGGACATGAGTCTCTCACATAAGAAAGAACTGATCTAAGATGTGAAGGTTGGTAATAGTCTTGGCTGCACTGACTGTAGTATAGTAGAGAGATCAACTGACCAAATATCTCCTTTAGCATGAACAGAATTGTGCTTTAGACTCCACTGACAGTATTCGCTAGCTCCTCATTGTCTTTGAGAAGAGTGTAGACATCTAAATTGTCAGCAGGCAGACATAATTTGAGAGATTTGAGTCTGGAGCTGAATGCCAATTCCTACTTCAGGATTTATGAGACAACACGCTAGTTTTCAAAGCGATTAAGAATTTTAGAATACTTACAGAAATGAACATATAAGAACTGGTTTTATGCATCATGAAATGCAGTTCATTTCCCACTTCTGTCACAGAGATCAGTTACAAAGTCACTTACAGTTTGATTCAGCTGCTTGTACAGTGGTTTCAACTTCCATTTGAGCTGTGCAAGGATACCTGTGTGAGGTTTGTTCAATACAACACGTGCCTATGAGGAGTACATACCCACTTGGAATAGTAAATGGAGGCCAGGCACCGTCTCAGATGGCATTAAATGGCCACACTTGAGTAGCTGAACTGAGCCTTTATTCCCATAGACCAGGCTTTCTGTGTGAAATCAAGGTCACTATGAGTTTTTCAGTAGTGTGATGTGAGGATAAATATCTGCCAGATAACTGTCTGAATAGGTAGCTCAGTTGATGAAATGATCTGAAAGTGAAGTTCTTCCTTTTTTAAATCATATTCATACATTTCAAGTAGGTATGAACAGTTTCTGTACAGAACTGATTGTTGTAACTTAAAATCTGTGTCAGAATACAAAAGTAATCTTTGTTCTTTGATACGTTTCAGCTGTGACTGCCAAAACAGCTGGCAAATTAAAGTGAAGTAAAAATGTGAGGAAAATATGTCAAAGCCTACCCAGGCAACCTGATCCTGTACAAGGGGCAATCATAAGCCCTCATGCCACAGTAAGTTCGTTTCAGTCTTCAGAATTTGGCAAACACAATACTTATGTGATATGCAGACCTTGTGCTTTGCTGCACAAAAAGGAGTTTTCCTGTCAGCAAACACCACTCTGTGGTTTTCAATTACTTGAGAAGGGGCAAGGCAACTTGGCACTTGATCATTCTCTTGAAATTCTTAGAAGCTAGTTGTCAGAGAACTACTTCAGCAGTCTTATACCAGTTCACTTTGTATGTCAAATTCTAATTATGGGTCACACTGTAGTATCTTTCAGAGGTTAATAACACTGCAGAACAAAATAAGCATGTAAGTCAGCAGGTTATTAAAAAGACTCATAATATTTCATTGTCCTGGGTTTCGCTAAAAACCCAGTTCTGTTTAGTGATTTTTAGTTTCCAGTTTAGTCTCTTCTAAAATGCTGCACTTTCTGAAGTTAGCGGCATGTTTTTGCAGACAGTGTTTGCTACTAGCAGTGATAACACCTGATGTTCACAGTTACTGCCTGGGACTGGGATGCAGAAAGGCTCTTGCTGATACTTATTCCTAGAGTGACCAAGGCCACTGCTGGCTCTTGTGTGCCACGCTGGGGGTGCCGGGTACTAAGACGGGTCACAAGGAAGTAAAAGGTTGCACCTCCAGGAGGTAACAGACTGGACAGGTGACCAGCGAGAGTATTCCATCCCATATACATCAAATTTAGTATAAATTGAGTGATCATGAGAGTTTCTGCCCTTCTTTTTCTGCAATGGCCTGTGCCTACAGAGGACTCCATCTGATCTCCTGCTTTTGATCTGGATCCTGAGTTCCTGAATCCAGCTCTCTGTATCCAGCTCCCTGTCATAGCTCAACCTGGGGCTTCCCCAGTGCCTCCTGCTCTGCAGCGTCAGTGGGGATTGATACCAAGGGAGGGAGTCAGGTCTGATATCGGGCTACTATCTATAGTTGTATATAGTTCTTTACTTTTATCATTTCACCATTATTTCTATTGTTTCATTAAAGCTGTTCTAGTTTTTTTTCTTTCCTAACCCATAAGTCTCTCTGCCTCATTCACTTTTCCTTCCTATTTGGGGGAGGAAAAAGGGGTTAGAGAGCATCTGTCCGTGTTAGTGGCCGACCCAGCCTTAACCTGCGACATTCATGAAAGCTTTTGCATGCAAGTTAGAAAAGATGTTACCTCTGAGATAAGTTTTCTGCTCATAAATTTAAGAAACACCACTGAGCTCAGTAGAGATATACCAAGTCTCATTTCATTTGTGTGTTGGTGTGTTCAGAAACAAAACAGCTGAGGATGGGATCCAGCACACAAAAGCTGTTCTAGCTGGGGGCTTTGTTTGTCTGATAGTTTTAAATTTGTTTCCCAGAGGTAAAGGATTGTCATGGTAGATTTTTATTTCTATGCTTTACTGGCTAGTTTTCTATGGTTTTGCGAGTAAGAAAGCTTTTTTCATGGTAGAAGTGTCAGCACACAAGTAAACCCACTTGCTTTTTTTTGGTTTTTTTTTGTTTCTTACCACTTAACAGGAAAAGAGTGATCTCAATAGAATCTTTTTAGAAGCCTGAGACACTCTAACACCAGGAATAGCATTTTTTATGGTATGTTGAAATATTTTTGCATACAGAGGACTTTTTCTAAACCACTCATGGTTTCTTCACAATTTCTCCATTTCTCATGCTCTCTCTTTTTCAATTTAAAGCAATAATTTATCAGAAATTGTTGATAGAAATGTTTAGTTAAATAGATCCATGAATTATTCATTTTTTTTTCCAAATCAATATTATATTCCTTCCAATAACAAAAGACAACACTGTTCCCTTGCAAACAACTCTGTGGAAAAGAGTTGCTAACTATAAAACTTAGCATGGAAACCATTTGTGGATTTGCCATAGCTCCTGTTAGTTTTGCTTCACAGTTTGTTTTAGGTACTCAGCTTCTACCTATTCTGGAAGATAAATGTCTCTCCTTCTTTTGAAGATGACATTCTCTTAGAGATTCTGTGGTGCCTGAGCGCTACAGTATACTGAGAATACGCATACTTAGGCCTCATTTAATCTAAATTCAGCTATGAAAATGTAAATAATTAATGCAATCTAGTCATCCAGGTCCAGCTGTAGTCAGGGTGTACAGAAGCACATTTACAGAATATAATACATCCCCTTTCAAGGGAAGTGTCTAAAATAATTGAAATTAATCACTCTTTGGAAGTACAGATGATTTGTTATTTCCTAGTTGCCTTGACTCTTACTACAAAGACCTAATTTCTAAATGGCTAAAGTTAGGTGAAGTGACTTTAGGGACTATTTTGAGTCTGAAAATTTATCCGACTCCTTGTTATAACTCTTGATAACTCTGTACCCAGTAATTCCTAGTCTCCATAGGAAGACTAGGTTCTTTTAATCAAAAAATTGCTTCTCTAAATTACATAGCTTTGATATAATAACAGTGTTATATCTCAGGGCAAGCTATTATAGAATGATGACTAACTGTGTATATTACGTATACCAATATGCACATGTTGGGGTTGGATCTGATCTCTATTGACGTCACTACAAATTTATTTAACACTCCTGATTGCAGCAGCCTCACTGGCACAAAATAAGAATCACACGGTTAAGAATCAGATCTTTAATACCTATTGTAATGCTAAATACCACGAAAAGTAGTAATCTATTTCAAATCTTCAGCACAATAAAGCTTATTTAAAAAAAGACAGTCACAATCCCATTTTCAGTTGTAAATTCTGATTTCCATTCTTGTGCAAACCAAATAATTTCTCTGTACAGAGTATGACTGTAGATGTATCATGCACATATGAAGGTCTGAGTACATAGTTACTGACTAGATAGGTCATATAGCTCTGCACATAGCATATTTCTTAGCTCAGTAGGTAGACCAAAGAAATGCACTTTAATTTTAGGGTTTGGACAAAAAAAAAAAAGTCACCTAGGACAAGCAACAGTTTTATGTGGATGTCTATAAGTAGGTGGAGGAGAATTACAGATATCTAGGGACACATTGGCCAAAGGCAGTTGCTGCTACCACATGAGAAAGGAGGTGAGGATTCCACTCCTGTGGAACAGTTGCTGGAGGTGACTTAGAAATTAAACTTATCTTAAAGGTACAGCATTGTTCACACATTAAGGAGAGGTACAACATTAAAGAAGCTTCCAGGGCAGAGTACGGCTACTATGAAAGTAATCCAGCCCACAGGATTTCCCTAGGCAACCTTGGATGTTGGTAACGGCAGCAGAGCTTGGTGTGCTGACCCTAAAAGAAACTATACAGAGGGTGGAGAGAAGTGAAGATACCGCAGCCAGGCTCTGTGAATATGGATGGAACTTGAAGTTACCACAGAACTGATAAGCTGCAGATTTGCTACCCTAGGCCAATAGTCTGTCATTTTTAACAAAAATACTGTCCTTTGGATGAATAATTCTTATTATAATCTCATTATAATACCAAATTTCTTCTTTGTTTGGGTGGGTGGGTTTGTTTTTTAGGTAGGGCTGGTACCAATTAGTTTCTCAGTTAAAGGAATAAAAGAAATTGCTAGCAAATCTGGTTTTGTTTTCTGAAGGTTGGTTACACTGGGGTTTATTGGATGTTGATTGGCATTCTCACAAATGATTTAAATATTTTTTGTGTCATCTGTGTTACAGAGCCAAGGGATCACAAATCAGACTGGAGTGGAAATATATTAGCATATTTTTTGTTGTTTATTGGCAGAGTAAAACTGTGTGTTTTTTCTCCTCTGAACAAAAGCAATAGTTTTCAGAATAAATATTCTTCTTTCCTTTTCTCCCATTTCCCTCGCCTTATAATACTTATACTCAACTGCTTGTCTTTCAGAGAAGTTTGGTTTTTAATTACTCTTCACAGAGATTAAAATTTCTCAGTTTAAATGTAAAATAGTTGTACCTAATAAAACTATCAAAATGTTTATAAAATAACAGGAAAAAAATTTCACATCCAAAAAATTATCAATCTTTCTCACAAACAAGCCTATTATTTTTCACTTTATTTGAAACTTCATTTTTCATTCTGTAAACCAGTGTCTGAGAAAACAATACAAGAAACAATTCCAGCTGTAAAGCTCAGTAGTAATGCACATTGACAATCTTCACTGAAACAACTAAATGATCAACACAGTTAGAATTGTTTGTGTTTGGTAGAGCTAACCCTGAAAGGTGAGTAAAATTTACTTAAATTACCGTCACTGGGAAGTAAAATTATTTTTTCCCATAATATTTTCTTGTAAGATTTTCTGATATTTGATTAGCCACATTAATGATATATAAATCCTTGGGTATTTCTCCCTCTGCCAGCTAATTATGGCTCTCTAATTTTCACTTCTAAGAGTTACACGACTCCTGCTCAGTGTGGGGGGTCTTTTTCCCTTCTGAGATTTGAAGTCTGTGAGGTTAAAGGAAGATTCTAATGACATCCTCCAGGGTAGCCTCCTTTGAAGGCTAGGACCAAGAGCTTTGATTTCAGGTCACTCCCTATGTGGCTACTTTTAAAGTCCATCTGAATTAACATTCAATGATATTTTTGGCAGCTTTGACTGCCAGGAAAAATCATTACAGTGGAATAATAAAGCAAATAAACTTTGCATAGTCCCATTAAATCATTAAATACCACATTGTTCTGTAATAGGAGTGACATTTCATTATTTTTAAAGCATCAAATGCATCTCTGTGCTCATTGCCAATTTCATGTTATTAATACTGGTGACAGAATACAGTAACACTAGAATAAGAAACGAAGGGGTCCTAGGGCTTATGTGATGCCTGCAGATACCTGAAATGACTGAAAATACAGAGATAAAAACGTCATAGAAGAACTGTGCTGATCTTTTCAGAGTGTGTTCTAACGTTTGGGCCACAGTGGCAGGAAAACTCAATTTTTCTTTTGTCCTCTTTCTGACAAAAGCAAAAGGAAAAGATTAGTCAGCTGTCACCTGGATAATATCCTCCAACCTGAAGTTGTGGCGGTTTTGTGAGTTTTTTTCCATAATTTTTCTACTAATAACTTTTACAAAGGTTGAAGAAACCCTTCGTAAATGTACTGCCTCATGCACTTGAGTGTATAAGTTATAAAATCAAATAAAAATATCTTATATTGCTCTTAAACAGAACTCTCTGAAGTCCAAAGACTTCTTCTGAGAAGAAGGCAGATGTTGTTAAGAGATATAAGGACATTACTGTACTCTTTTAATAAACTGTTAAAATATTTCATAGATAAAAAAACCTAAAAAATAATTCTCTAAGCATGTAAATTTTTTTTTAAAGCAGCTTATGAAAATCAGGGAGAAAATCTCACCATATATTAAAAAAGGCATGTCCTAGGGGAATAAGAAAACAAAGCAGAGAGATCTTCAGAAGTTACACAGAATCACAGAATGTTAGGGG
>NW_009718534.1:0-2970 GCF_000703405.1 Apaloderma vittatum
GAAAAGAAAAGAAAAGAAAAGAAAAGAGAAATACAAATTGGCCTTTCTGTATAAACACATTGCACTTGGAAAAGCCTTCCTCATTAGCTTTCAGACATTAAAAGAATCTGTGTTCCTTGTTATAAGAATAAATCTTGGCAAACTACCATTGTGACAGAATGTGATATATCTGTGTCAAATTATGAACCCTGTGTTGTATTAAGAGTGCAAACAAGCCAGGACATGCCCAATTACAACCTATTACACTGAACTCATATGGCTACCGGACCTTAAAAGGCTTTTCACACCTCAGTGAAAGACTAATGCCCATGAAGCCTACATCCTCTTGATTTGGGTATGCCTATAGGAGCGTATTTGGAGCTAGCTGGTGAGGAGCCAGCTCAGGTACAAGAGCCACGCAGGATATGTCTACACAGTCGATTGCAGGCAGATGTGAAGTCCCCTCACCAGCACTCTGAACTAGCAGGCAGAATTGTGGCCGTGTTTACTGTGGCACAGTCTCATTTCTGAAAGTAACAGAAAACAAAAAACAACAGCATTTTAGACCCTGGTCCTGCCTTCCTCATAAAGCTCTGAGTTTGGGCCTCTCCTTGTCTACACAATTTGCATTGTACTGCCAGACAGGGCTTATTAGTTCGGGCTCAGTGCTTTCCTAACTGCAGTTTTGCATTCTCCAGGCCATATGTGGAACACACGCTGCCTGCAAAAGACACGCACTCATACATTAGCACATCGCCAATCTTAAACCAGCAAGGCAAAGCCACTCTGCAGCTTCCAAAATAAAACTAGCCTGGTCTAGCAAGACTGGGAGAAGAATGCAAATTTCCGCATCTATCCAAACGCACCAGAAATGCCCATCTTTGGCTCACTGCCACTGCTCTGGTCCCATAGAATAAAAGTGCAAACACTGCATAGGGAAAAACTTTGCTGAAAATCAGAATTCTGGTCATTTACAGCATGATGTACCCACTGACTTTGAAGATTTGTAAAGGAACTTGTCAAGCCAGGCTTGCTGGTTTCCTTGTCTGAATATTGCTGCTGGTTACATGAGTGTTTCACTGAGCCTCAGCTACAGGCTAGGAACCCTACTGCACCCAGTGCTGCGCTACATCCTTCCAATGAGTGATTAAAGCAGATGGGAGTGCTAGGAGGCTAAAGACATTTCTATAGCACATCAGTATCCCGGTCACGTCTACATATTAGGGAGAGAATGAGCTCGGGTTTGAGAGATCTGAGTTTCAGCATTTGTTTACAACATGGTATTTAACTCCTAAGTGCTGTAAAAGTGAATGATTCACTTTATGTGTTAAATTTCTTTGCTGAGGCCAGCAAAGAACAAGAAGCCATAACTAAACAATGTCTGGTGCAGAGGTGTGGGATGTGTCTTGTGTAGTGGAGTAAGTAAGTAACTAACTAGTGTGTAAGCAAGTAATTAAAGGAAGTCTGAAATATCTCTGTGACATTGTAAGGGATTTTTAGAATCTTGGTTTACGTTTACCCTAGCTGCAATCTCCCATGGGAATGTGCTGGCTTTAAAGAGTGTGGAGTTAGGGGGGTTTCCCTGGTGTGCAAGACTGAAGAACAAGACAAACATCCATTACGAGCGTGTACTAAGTAAAACCTTGTTATTGGGACAGTCACCCAGCAGTAATTAAAATTACTTCTCTGGCTGAGCCAGGGATTATCTTCCGATGGAGTTTTCCATAGCATATGAGTGCTCTGTCCATCTGGTTCTTTTGAGAGAAGAGCTGGGATGACTCAATCACCTTCTCCACTCCAAAATTCTGACCTGTGCTGATGGCATGTGAGAGAGGGAGTATTTTCTGCTCTACTCCAGAACTCAGACAGCAATTTCAGCTGATGGCTGTCTGTGTGGCCACCTGGGAAGTGCAGCTAGTAAAAGGCTACTGGATGGGATGTAGTATCAATATGAGACAGGTGGCCATGGAAAAAGGCACTCAGTTGGACTTTAAATATAATCACTTAATTTTTCATATTTTTGCTTATTTTTAAGGAGGCATTTTACAACCGATGCCTATATTTTGTCAGCTTCTTCTAGATAGCCGTATTAACTGCACATAACTATACTATGCAATCCATTTTTCTGCTGTCTAGATCTAAGGTAGATAAACTGCAATGAGTATCCATTTCCAGAGCTAGGAGTTGTTTGGAGACAGCATCCTTGGTTCCTTAAGAGGGATAACACACTGCTCTACTCAGTAACCCATGACACTGAAAAACATGGGCAAAAACCTAGAAGCTAGAAGTACTAAAGGCATACCATGACATAATACTGTGAGGATGGGCAATTGTTAAGTGGGAACTGCAGTATAAGTGCAGACACTTGCTCACCCCAATCTCTTGAGCGGAAAGCCAACATGTAGTCAGAACATTTTGATGGTCTTACTGTTCCCTGGGAGTAACAAAAATTTCCCACCCTGGCAACAAAATGTGCATAAAAGTCAGAGGTGATAAATGTCAAGTTAACATCCAAAGAAGACCAAAATTAAGGTATCCATGAATATGTATCCAAGGGAAATAGCCTCTCTCTGGGAGAGTGAAACTACAGAGTAAAGTTGTGTATTTGTGTGTGCACGCTATATGGCTTATTTAATGAAGGTCTATAAGCTCAAATTATCTTATATAATCAAATCAATAAAAGATAGTTTAGAAATCATGACAGAAAGTGATGAAGATGTGAATAACCTTATATGTCACTAATATCTGGAATAACTTTATTCAGTTCTGGCCAGTTCGTACCAGAATAATAGAAATCCGGAGGTGGGTATTAATTATTATAAAACACATAGAATAAATCCCATCCAATGACAGTGAAAAAATTAAGACTCAAAGCAAGGACAAAGAGGAAACAATGAATGGTCCATCTTAGTAGGGGTATTTTAAATCTAAGTAACACTATAGCTGAGGATAAGCTCTCCATTTCAGGATGCCCTGTTTAGTATTACAAAA